>NC_051158.1:71500452-71788012 GCF_013339745.2 Dermacentor silvarum
ATGCAATGCACATTGAACTCAGGATTACGAAAGCAGCAGATTATCCCGACTAGACATGAAACGGTTTCGAAGTCAGAAGTTGACAACGCGACAAAACAATTACACATTTTCTGGGGAACAGCTAGTTGAGCCGCAGTAGTCTACTTAAATATATAGATCAAGCCCTGATACATGCATTCGGTAATAAGCGTTCCAGGGATCCGACAGGGCAAACACTGAACAGTACAGAGCGATGCTGACGCGCCGACTCCGGCAACTATACGTTTGTCATTTCGGCATTCAACCGCGGCGCAAAATGCTAGAAAGCGCGCGACCTTATACAACGGCTGCCACTTTGCATGCAAACTTGGATGAAAACCGTGAAGGATCACCGGAGCCAAAGTTATACTCCTAAATGTCAGCTTGCTATATCGAGCAACGAGTGTATGGGCTCTGAACCATAGTATTTCACTTTGGCGATCAAATAATGTCATCCTCAACTTTTTTTCTTATTGATGTGTTCATGTTTTCTTGAGGCAAGCTGCGCGAAAAAAAAAAGAAAAGCTTAATACAAAACAGGAAATCTTCTTGGCGGGCCACCCGCGGTGGTATTTATATATATAGGTGCACGTTAAAGAACCCCGGGTGGTCAACTACGTGTACCTCATAGTCAGTTGTATGGGTACCTCAAACCCCATAATTTAATTTTAATTAATTCATTATAGGGTTTTACGTGCCAAAACCACTGTCTGATTATGAGGCACGCCGTAGTGGGGGGACTCCGGAAATTTGGACCACCTGGGGTTCTTTAACGTACACCTAAATCTAAGTACACGGGTGTTTTCGCATTTCGCCCCCATCGAAATGCGGCCGCCGTGGCCGGCATTCGATCCCGCGACCCCGTGCTCAGCAGCCCAACACCATAGCCACTAAGCAACCATGGCGGGTAGAATTTAATTTTGCTTGGCGAACCACATACATTTTCAGAGATGCGTGTCGTCTCTCTTTCCTTCGTATGGAGCTTTTTCTTCGAGCTGCTTATACCTCAATAATTTAGTACCAACTCGCTCTACAAACCATCGTTTTTAGTCATTTCATGTTAAAACGAACAGCTAATGCGTCTTGCGAAAACGGAACAAAACGAGCAGGCACTGCACGCACTCGATTGCGTTTCGCCCGTGACTGATCGCGCTCGACTCTATACAGCGGCATATTCACGCTCGCGCTGTTGCTAGCTTTATGCCATATGCCTGTCGGCGGTGACGTAACGTTTGTGCGCGAACCAGCAAACGAAAGCTGTCGTTCTTACTACTTTCGTGGCCCGCGCCCATATGGCGAAGCTCTCTCGAGCTTGCCCTTCTCCCAACATGGCGACGATATCGAAAAAACGATGTGATTCTTGATTCACAACAGCGTTATAGTTGTACAGTTATTGTCTTGCTGTATTATATCTGCATGTTTCATTATAAGGCGACAGTATGGATACAGTGTATGGTTCACGATGCTTAAGGGGAACACCTAAGTGGCAATGAAGGCATTTTAATTGCAATATTGCTTCGACTGTGTCGATGAAACGTGGCTGATGTAGTACATTGGGTAAATATTTATGTGTAAAAATAATCCACAACCCTTCATCGCATATCTCGGCTGCAATCGATCACCCTAATGCTAATTAGGAATTCCATTTAACAGAGGGCTGAATGATGTCTCCTGCGTTTTGGCCTCTTGACATATAAACTACAGCGTATATTTCCGTACTCGCATTGTTGATAACTCTGAAGTCTTCTTATCATCTATAAGATGAAACCTCGCTGTACATTGTTGTGCTTGGTTGCCTCTTGCCGCGTTTTTTTTTTTTTTGCCCTATTTCTATCGTTGTTCAGTTGTTTATCGTCGTATTTCTCTATATACAGAGCGAGATACACAATACCGAGAGCGATTTCTCCTCGTATTTTATCTTCGTCGTCGTGCGTACTCGATAGTGTTTTTCCCTGACCTTACATCGGGGAGGGGGCGTCCCCCGTTTATCTCGCTTAGCTCTCCTCTGGCATGTGCATACTTACATGCACGACCAACGAGACAATGATCTCAGTGCCCACCGTGTTCCGGAATTTCTGGCCCGTTGTATCGCAGGGGGCCGATGACGCGCGCGATTAAGTCGCCAGCCGTTGGGTTTTTCCTCTTCGCATTCGGCAAATTCTTCCCACCGCCCGAGGCCTCGAGGAGCAAACCAGGAGGATGCGACTCGGGAAAACGAGAATACCTTCGCAAGAATGAAAGAAAGAGAGAAAACAAAATGAAGCGAGAATAGAAATGGTGAAGAAAGGGTGCCCTGGAATGTGCCGTTATTCGAATTCAGTGTCCTCTTCTTTTCCCACCTGTTGAACTATTTTTTTTTTAAGTTCTTCTTTTGGGTTGCTCTCACGCTGGTGACAGCACTCGCGAGCCGATCTTTATGTGCTCGCTTCTCTTAGTATTCAAGCTCCATTTTTAGTCCGCGGAATAGGGCGATGCGCAGTCTCCCCTCCGGCGCCCGACTGTCGGTCGCCGTCGCCGCCGCCCGGACGAACGTAGAAAAAAAAAAAAAAATGAACCTGCGGTCATCGTGAATTCACGACGCGACGCGGCTATGCGGGGGATCGAAGAGGAGGAGAGTTCAATCTGCAGCCTCAGTTCCGCGTGGAACCAACCGCTTAACAATCAAGCTGTATGCATGGGCAGCGTGTACAGCGACATCTGTCCCCAAGACTCTCTCGCGTGCTAGGAGAGCGCGTGATCGGATTTCGAGAAGAGTGCCTCCGCCGCCGACTGCGCAGTGCAGAATCCTCTTGTGCGCGGCATAGTTGGCGTGTTTGTTCCCGGCCTTGCATTCGAATAAGCTGCCTGCGCATCTGTTTAAGGAGACCTAATATAACGAGGGCCTGAGGCTTATCGCTGCCGCGCGACTCGTCGAATCCGGAAGTCCTGTCATCGTGCGCTGGCATATTAAGCCGTTGTTAGTGCTCGTCGATCTATCAACTAATTATCACTTTTCACACGTCCCTCGAACGCTCTCTCTCTCTCTAGTCCTTTCCGCCTCTCTCTCTTTATTATCGGTGGTTCTGCTGCCGATTTAGTCGATGTGAACGACTTAATTGGGAACGAACCCACGACCTCCGCTTAACGCGTGGGGTGCTCAACCAATTAGACTATACGGAGGTGCCCGTGTACCCCCCGACCATTTTCTCGGGTATTTATTTGTCCATGTGTGGCAAACATCGTTCTGGGAGTGTTAGGCAGCGCCACTCACGGCCATGAAGGCGTATGTGGCGTCACGTAGTAGTGAACTTAGGAGCAGGAAACTGGCCAATAGAGCATCGTGTATGCTACCTCGAGGCATCAAGACTGCCAGCGTCGGCAGCGTCATGGATAGTGTCGAGAGCTTTGCTGTATGTATACATGATTCTTCCGCGCTAGTACACTGAAGCAATCATCAGTGAGTAAGGTTCTGAGCTCGACGTTTTCGAGAATCGCTCTTTCGAAACGAAACAAACGTAATGTGCGCTCAGACCGCTGGACTGGCGCGCGTCACTCCCGTTAAGCGACGTCGACCATTTCTTTCCGTCTGTCGCCCCGAACATTACGGGTTGGCACGGCAAGAGTTTTTTTTTTTTTCGTTTCTTTCTTTTTGCCTTCTCTCTTTTTTTTTTTTTTTTCAGCGCGTGCACTCTGTGGAATCCGAGCCTGCGGGAAAAGTTGCGACGCGTACGAGCGTTCTCAAAACGCGGGCTTCGAGATGAGGGCAAAGTGAGGATTCGGTTTCCGAGCGACTAAAGCCTTTTCCCATGCGCCGAAGTGGTTCACGCGAAATTTTTTTTTTTTTTTTCGTCGCCGAGGGCAGTGGGAATTCACTCTACGCCGTCTTTCGACGAACTGGCGTTGCGGCGCGCGTGGCCCCCGAGAACGGTGCGCTGCTGCGAATCTCTGAGGCTGCACGCAGCACGCGTTGTTTCCTTCTAAAGTTACTAGAAGAAAATGTGGCGCTGCGATCGCTCGGCTGCCATGGGAACTTGTCTAATCATCGTGTCTGTGGCTTCAGACGTTCTCGTGGCTTTATTCGTCGCGATTTATTTTTCGAAATTTCCAAGAAATCTTTTTTTTTTTCTGAACAACCGAAGGCAATCAGTATATCTGCGCATGCGTAATTCACTGCTAATTGTTGCATTTATAACGCAATATTTTGTTGAGAACAATCAATTTGTAATATAGTCGAACCCGGATATATCGAATCTGAAGGGGATCACGAAAAAGTTTGATATATAGGTAATTCGTAATATAAAATAACAATTTTCTACAGAAATATCAAGGGGACTTTACAGCTGTTCCATATTCAAAAATAATTCGTTATCTGTGGATTCGATATATCCGGGTTGGACTGTATGACCAAGTTGTTCGAGTCCATAACGATAATGTTTAAGCAATTTCACGTACTTAGTCACAATTGCCGTGCGGGCAGAACTTGCTGCTCGCGTACAGATACTGTCGCCAAATTTCCCTCTAGCAATTATTGCAGGAAACGCTGTGGCTGCAGGCAAAGAGCCATCTTAATAGTACGAGCGTGTCCGTCTCTTCGACGCAATGCAAGAGGAATCTCAACGGGGGGGCCATCCCAGGAGGAAACTACAGCTCAGGCCCGTTGCGACACTGGCACAGATCTGGCGCGTGCTTGCATATATGCCAAAGCAGGAAATACGGGGAGACGTTATAAGCGGAATTAGGATTAATGGAATAGCGGCACGCATGAATCAATTCGGTGATAGAGTGGCAGGCTTGGTTCCGGCATGCGCGCAGCCTTGTACGTCATCTTGTTTTTTTGTTTTTTTTTTTTTTTTGTTGTTGTTGTTGTTGGCAGAATGAAAGAAAAACATATCTGCCCCGAAACCTACCGATGTAAGAATATACTTTTCTTTCGGCTGCCTCGGGGCCGGCATTAGTCGTGTCGTGAGAGTGGCTCTACGGGGAGGCTGTGGAGGTTTGCTTCGCTGCGCACCAATCATGTCAACTGCAGATATCGAAAGGTGGTCAGATGAAGAGTGTATAGGAAAGGCAGCGAGGTTAACGAGACTTTTTTCCAGTTTTCGTCACTACGCATGGGGAGGGGAATGAGAGAGTGAACGAGAGAGAGCGAGAGAGAAGGCAAAATTTTAGACTGTACACGTGCGGAGTCTTATCGGCGAGTGTCTTGCTTTCAGAAACTGGAGAAGAGTTATTGCGCGTATGTGGGCGATGAGCGATGAGGCCAGGTTCTCAGAAACTTTAGATTGTCAGTTTTGAGAAATATGAACCACGTTTCCAAGGATAGAAAAGGACGGTGTGCCAAGAAGAAATACGTGGGGGCTAACCCTGTACACCAGAGTTGGGTTTCACTGAATTGATGTGCAGCTGAGTTCAACTCTGCATTTACAACATGCCCCCCCCCCCCCCCCCCCCCCGAGGATCAATAAATAAATAAGGCGATTTGTGTCTCCTTTCTTATTTTTAGTAACCTGGAGCTGTCCCCACACAATGTTTATTACAAACGAAATTCCTTACAAACGCCGTTGCATAAATTCTGTCACCTCTCTGCTGACTTGGTCTCGACTTCAGTAGACTTTCTTTTCGGATACAGCTGAATGTCATGCATAATTTTTCCTAAGGAATTTATATATCGCGCCAGCTAGTCAGGTACGAGAACCACAAGAAAGGGTCGTCCGCTGTCCACCACTAATTACTTCGTGCGCAATGCAAGCCGAATAGACTCAAGGAAGGATCGTTGGCGGCCCCTGGACAACTTAGTCTTATTTCTCTAAGACACGCAGCGGATTCTCGTTTCTTGATTGACAGACAAGACCCGTTTGGTTCACTGCACGAGAGTTCGTGTGACGGAGTGTGGAGGAAATTCTGGCCGTTTTGCAAAGCGGCCGAAGCATAATCCGCGTTGCTAAACGAAGGCCGTTCGAGGACCTTGGGCTCTAATTGATTAGCGGGGAAGAAAATGTGAGGAATTTTGTTGCGAAGCGGGGAGAAAACAAGATAAGGAACATGAGTGTTTGGCGCCTCGCACCCGTGTTGAAAACAACGTCGCTGCACGTCCCGTACAGGGATTCCGCAAAGCGCCTTCTGACAGCACTCATAAATAACTGATTTATAAAGCGATTGGGGGCCCGTCGGAGATATCGCTGGCGCCAGCGTCGGGAGAAGAACACAGAGGTTTATGGGCTTTGAACGTGACCGGTCATTCGCGTCAATTCTCGCAATTTTTTTTTTTTGATGAGATCCTGATTACTTGAGATAGTGGAACCAGTGTGTCAGTTTTTTTAGATGAGTTAAAAGCCGTGCAAGAAATAAAAAAAAAGAAAACGCGCGCAGAGAAATACGCAAGAAGGACAGTAACACGGCCCTGAACACTCCCACCTAACACGTGGCGTTCCCATCTAACATTCGACACGCACGACACCGTGATCCCTTCGTTTCGGTGGACCGACCTTTTTCAAGGGATCATTTCAAAGGTCGGTCCACCGACCGAAACTGTTGGGTAAATAACCTTAAGATAACCGCGATGTTGTGCTTCTCATTTTTCTATATGCATGATTAGCGAGAATGCGAGGATGTTTGCTGTGTTGCAATACATGCGGCGAACGCCGCCGCGCGTTGGCCGCCGTGTTGGCGGCGGTCCCGGCCGCCCGCTTCGAACTGAATTTGGCGTTGTCCTTGTAGAATTCACTTAGTTGGAAGCAAATGACTGCGTAAACGGCTTTCGCTTAGTCTCAGGCCGCTTCGACGACAGAGTATTATGGATAACCTTGAGTAGTTTTCGAGATCGCTTCTCGTTTCGAACGCGTCTAAGCCTAGCGAAAGAAATATCCGATGCCAACGCCATCTATCGGGGAAGTCGGGAGATAGGCATGACGACAGCATGTGACCTCTGAGATCAGAAGATTTCTGTTGAAGGTTGTTGTAGAGAGCTTGCACTGCTTGTCTGTTTCCTCGCAGATCAGCGGATATGGGATGTACAAATACAACGCGATTCCTGAGAGATCATACTAGGAACTACTCAATCGGTGCAGAGACATGCAGACACGGCAACACCAACGCGATTGCAGACGACGCGAAAAGGCGCGCGCGCGCGAAACACCAGCATGCATTGCGACCGGAACTAGTGCCTCCTGATTGGCTGTCGTCCACCGCTGCGCGCTAGACGCTTCCGGCGGCGGCGTTCGCCCGACGAAAATGTTTGGACAGGCAGATCGGCTGCGGACGGCAAATTTCTTGACGCCGGCCGTCGGACGTTCGCCGCCCGACGAAGTTCTTCGCTCGGACGCCGGTTATTCGCTCCATGTATTCCGGCCTTAACGCGCACCGACAGTGAACGCTTCGGTGGTCTCAGTACTACGACGCCTCGATGCCAGCATTCGAAGGGACGCTGGCATCAAGAAGCACTACCAACGCCACCTAGGTGGCGTTCACCGTACTCAGCACAGCGGAGCGTGGCCTCCGCAATTAGCTCTGAAAATGTTTCTGAAGTTGATCGCGGAGGCTGCAATTACGACGCGCTGTACGCGCTGATTTGACTCGGTGACGATTCAGTTACGTGCTTTGTCTTGCGCGTTGTATTAGTGTGTCAGTTACGTGCTTCGTCTTTCGCGTTGTGCTAGCGTGTGCAGCGTAGTGCAGCTAGTTCGTGAGTGGTTTTTGCACTCCTACGCGTATCTGCCAAAAGGATGCTTCTTTTTTTTACATGTATGGTTTATTACAAATCGCAGTGGTTTCGGGGCTCACCACGCACGTCAGACTTTCTCGCGAATACCTGCGTATGAGTTGTGTCGACTTGAATATTATCACGGAAACATCGGCTTCAGGCGCCTTAGATGAACACGCCGGGCATCTTTAGCTTTACGTCAGTATATGTCTCATGCGATAGAGTCGCGCTCTCGCGGGGAGGCTAAGTACTTATCGGACCGCCCTCGTAGCTGTGTAATCCACGTAAACGGCCGCCCGTTTTCGTATTACTTCGCGGGCCAAGTTTTGGCGAAGCTCTGGCATATTCTCGCCGAAAACTTCTTTTTTCCGCTAGTCCTCAAGCAATGGGACAAACAGTGTACGGTGGCTATACAAAAAAAAAAAAAAGCAAGACAACTAGACAAATATACAAAAGCAAGGCGAATATAGTCGTATTATACAACCACTTGCGGTGGTCACGTGCCAGCATGGGGTATTCACTCGCCACGTTCCAGAGACCTGTGGCTCTCCGAGCCGTGTGCCTCTGATCGGCTGCCGCATGCGCTCGAGGAGCTATATACAGTGGAATCTCGTTGATACGAATCTGCATAATACGTTTTTTTTCTGGATATTATGTTACATTTTATTTTCCCGATAATCGGATTTGGTTTAATAATACGATTTTCGGATGATACGCTTTTTCCCGGTTCCCGTGAAGGTCGTATCAACGAGATTCCGTGCCCCCATTTACCTGCATTGCAGTCAAAGTTACAGGTTGCATCAGTCGATGAGGAGCTATACAAGTGGTACAAATGCTCGCTCGTTGTCTACAATCTCTACGGGCGCGACGCTGTCTGAATCAAGGAAGTGTTAGTGGCTCACAACGGTCCAACTCTCATCCTTTCTGCGCAACGCACGGCTGCTTCTTCTTGATTGGCTCACTTGACTCGTAGCTTTTGCTGTAGTGCACGAAGTTGGCGGTATTAGGTAGCGAACGAACGGACGGATTGGTTGACCGATTGGTTGAGCATCGCCTCTGAGACGAGGTGGTGGCTAGTACCTCTTAAGCCGGTACTAACTGCTGCTTTTATTCTCGACGCTTAGGATCCGTAGTTGGTGTTGAACAAACCAATGAACTTGAAAGTGTGCTTTCCACCTGTATGCCGCCAAGCATCGAGGCCTCTTTTACTAGCTGTCCACCGGCCCCAGATTCTTCAACTCTTCCCTACTGGTTTTTAATAAAAGCCCAATGCCCCGGGCAGGATAACTACGTCCTCATTTCTCCGCATCTTCGTGACACCTGGTATAATACCGCTCATATACCGGTGAGCTCGGCTAGGCTCGGCTCGGCTCGTCTCAGCGAACGAAAACGCATCACAACTACTTGTCCTGGCACACGCACAGTGGCGTCTTCGCAAAACACAGTAAACAGTTGGCGATGATGCAATACAGAGCTGTTTGTTCTGTTACCAACCTCCGGCTGTGTAACGGGCGATGTCTCTGCTTGTTTCTCAATACCTTTGCACGTTACCGGGAAGAGCTATAACGGTGCCCGGCACGCCTGCCAAACAAATTAAACAGATGTGCGGAAAAACAGCGGTGCAAACGAGTTCGAAACCTCCGTGGAGCGCAAAAGAAAAATTGGAGCCGCCCGAGGCTGCTTAAGAAGAGCAAGCGTAAACAGAGCGAGACATTCAAGGGCGGGGAGCTCGCGTGTGTGGCGTCGCATGAAATTCATTTCGTCTAAAGAGGCGTGAAGTTGTTCGGAATTCATGGTCCGCCGCCCCCTGCCGAAATGATGCGAACGCGCGCCGAGCATTAGCGGTCGTCGCTTTCGTATATGCGGAGTGAAAACATCGCGGACGTGATTGAGAGCCAGGATCATCTCTCGTTTCACAAGTTCAACGTGCCGAGGGTGCAGAAAAAAAAACTCCGCTAGATAAACACACTGCCCACTCGTACGACCGAGCGCCAGGTATGTAGTACGTGTGTCACTTTATCGGGGGTGTTGCCTAATGCGGCGACAGCGGCGCGGAAATTAACACTGCGGCATGCTGTGTACACTCCCGAGTGGCACGCTCGCGTATGCGCTTTTACTTTATCCGAAGCATCGCCGCTTAATCCGATCTGCGAAGCAACCTTCCCGTTCTCTCCGTCTCTACGGATGAAATATATCGCCCCCGCGGCTGTCGCTTGGGGCGCCGCACTGTCGCGACGTGTTCGGCCTATACGCGTGTTTTCAAACGGGAAGCTACACGAGGATTCTCCCACCGCGCGGCGTCAACGTCTCGGCGCGCTGCGCTGTTCCAATCGTTATAACTTCTTTCTCATCTTTCCGCTGTGTAGGGAATTATGAGAAGAATGCGGCATCGACGTTATAAGCTCCCAGACGTCCTCATGACGGGCGATAGCTTTCCGGTGTTTCACACGAGTGATATTTTTCGTGGAGTTCTCTTTTTTTTTTCTTGCTCCCTAGTTACATCAGCCGAGGGAAACAGGAGCGCTGGTTTTTCGCTGTCCCCAGGGTGATGCAATCTCTGCGTGATCAATTAGCGGTCGCATACCGGCGGTCCGCATAGCCGGTAACTAGCACCGCGCACTATGCTTTTTTTTTTTTTTTTTCATCAGGCGCAAAACAGAAGCGAAGAGACAGGCTACATTCCACCGGGGGCTTTACGTTAGCACACGTGACCGGCGTCCGTGTCATAAACTTTGTGGTAGCGATGAAAACATGTTTACGCGCAGGTATACATCGCAGGTTCTGCGCAGTTTCTTTGATGTGCTCGCTATCTTTTCAGCGCGCTCAACTTAGGCTTTGATTTGCTGGGAACCACGTGTAGAGAGAAGGGGGCTGCTGATTAGTGGCACGCAATTACCGCCACAGGCCTTCGGCGCTGTATGCCCGCTCGGTCAATGCTTGGGACTGACCCTGTGCAACGGCCCTGCCGCTCCTTGCGTCATGCGTCTTGGAAGGGCGTACGCGAGACGCGTGCATTAGTGAAATGCCCGAGTCTAGTCAACTGGTGGTGGGAGGCACCCGGTGGCTGCTGGACTGGATGGGATGAGCGCGCGTTTTACGATGACAGACGGAGCTGTTTGTTGGAGGCGCGCAACATGCTGCGGCTGATGACTTCGTGGGAACATTTCACAATGCGTATATTTTTCTACGGCGGCGCTGTTATTGTGATTAGAGAGAGAATCGTTTAACGATACTAAATGCAAAGAGAGGTCGGCCTGAGGCACATTCCTCTAGCCAGTTACTATGCGTTGGGGAAAGGGGAATTTGGAAAGAAAGAGGGAACTAGAATTATACTCGAAAACGTTATATGAGAGTTTTCACGGTTTTGTGAAAAAACTAGATCACTCACAAAATCTATGTTTTGAGGAAGTCTGATGATTGCTGAGTGGAATGAGCGGGCAAATCTTTAAATATCGGTGTCAATCAGGGGTTAAATGAAAATCGCTAAACCCTCGTTTTTGGCCCATATAGAAGCGCTATATGAAGCGGTTGAACATATTTATTTCTTCCTTGGGCGGACCATAGAGGGCAGAAATTTCATATTTTGAAGAAAGGGCGACCATTCTGTCGGTGACGTTTGCCGAAAGTTGGAAGTGTCTAGCGTCATTATGTGCTGTAAAGGTCATTACTGAATACTTGTCTTCTCCCGATCTTTGTACTTTATACACAGAATGTAGCTACTGTTCGCCTGTCTCCTTCATGAACTATGCGAAGCATGGGGCTTATGTTTCGTTGGCGTAGGAAGCTACGTGTCGTGCGCGACGAATGATAAATATTTCATTTCTATAGATCAGTTGCAGCTTTTTTAGAAAGTTACTTATTGAAGCGCTCCAGAGTGTCATACTGCCTTTATTTGCTATATTTCCCAAAGTCTTAAAGCAATCGCGCAAGAGACAAACTTTAATTTCACTGAATATAGCGAGAATGTTAAGCGCTATGTCTGGCGAAACTTTCCTGCTCCTGCTTTTAAATAAAAGTTTTCTAAAGAATTGCTGAACCCTCGTTTTTTTTCCCTTCTTTTCGTGCGTCATACCAGGTTTGCAGTTGGTTTCTCGGTGAACTAGACAAGGCGCCTTGTTTATATTTCCTTAAAATAAGGGACAAGATATGGCTAACTGGTATGCAAAGCTCGAAATATGTGGGTTAAATGCTTAATTCTCAATAAATTATGCAGGCAGCTAAAGTTTATGACTGGGTTTTAAAAGAGGAGAAAGATTTAGCCCGCATCCAATTGAGACATGGCTACACATGCCACCAAGATCAAACTCGGCAACAATAAGCGGACTATACCACGAGAAACCCGTGTGCGAAGTTAAAATATGCATGTGGATCACATACAGCTTGATCGAAAAAATTCTGAGAAAAATGTTTCCAAATGTCCCGCTGCCGTTATTAGCTACGTGTCCCAATGCCCGGTACATGAAATGCACGTTGTTGCGATCTGAGGGGTGCGAGCTTAAGTGCTGCGTTGATGTCGAATAATGTCGGCAAGAGGCTACGTTTATCACTTGTGAAATGTCTGAAATTCTCGTCGTCACCTGGTCGACGGAGGCCCATCGGCCTGTGAGCGTTGGCGTTTTTATGTACACATATTTTCGCCCACCCTTCCGTGATGCGATGTGTTGCGACAAAACGAGAACGCACGTGGCAATGCGGAGGTTCACCTCGGGAAAAACAAGATGTATCTCCCTTATCGAGTCAAGGGTGCGGGCGCCAGGAACTGCTATCGTTTATCGGCCAAGCGTATATACACACAGGGCCTTTCGTCCATCAAGTCGTGTGTCGTTTGTTCGTGTATCATACACTCGTATCGAGGCGTGGCCTGCATTTCAATCTGACGCGTGCGGCCATGGCCGGGCCGATCTTTAATTGTCTCGTGCTAACGCTCTGCGCGCTGCGTATCGCCCCGTTTCAACACTACCTAGATAGCACAAGGCCTGTTCACTCCCGATCCATGACGCCATGGCATGCTATAACCTTGCCCGACTTCCGTAAAATCGAACGGGGATGCTCCCGAGTAAGCAGTGGTGATTTCGACGTCACCGAATTCGCTACGCCAGGCTTGGCAATGGATATTTCGGGCCAGATATTATGACGGAGTGAACAGGCCTTGCGCTGTCTATAGGTGGTGTTGCCGGTTTGCCCGATGGGTCCCGTGGCCAGGCTTTGTCGGCGTGTGTGCTCACCAAGGCGGCAGATTTCGATCTATGCCGGCAACGTTTCGGCGTTGCACAGCGCGAAGTGGGCGGACTTTAGCTTGCCTGAACTCGTCTAGGGCGTGTGATCGTTGAGCTTTAAGTTTTGTATTTTTTTTTTTCTTTTTTGCCGCGGTGGCGGCCGCGTTGTCGGCGTTGTAGTGCGGTGAATTGCTGAAAGCTCGAAAGACCTAGGGATCTGTGCCCCTGTGGTTAGACCATCTTTCTGTATAGAAAGGAAGAGGCGTGCTGCATGGGGTAGGCGAACGGTAACTTTCATGCAACGTCCTTAAAGAACCCATATTCGGGCTATTACATAAAGTTTGATGGGCATATGCATTTGTTTTCACCCAGAGGCCATTGTACAGACAAGGGTAGTCGCAATGATCGCTCCTTAGTCGTAACTTCATTCAACGTGACGCTTCCTGAGTGGCAGTTTAAACAAATTAAATAAATAAATCTAAATAAAGCTTCCTTATATCACAGAGCTGTTTGGCCCAATATCTGCGGTATAGCCGTCGTCCCGTAGTCCGAGAGGTCAATACTGCACCCTCGCATGGCATCCGACAGCGCTGAGCGGGATCAGCATTCATTATCAACTTCTCATATGTTTTGCTTTCACATGGTTTATATTTAAAGCACTGACCTTACTGCCTAGTGGGAGCAGCCTGTCTGCGTAGCTGTTACGGTCTATAGGGAGCCTACATGCCTGTTTAACTAGAAGATAAACGTGTCGTGGAGGGGGGCACGCATGCGCTATAGTTTATATAAGAAACGCGGACACCTGTACGCGGGCAACATGACCTGCCTGGGTAGTCTTTAGCCATATTGTGTCCGACATCGCTAAACCTTTAGGAAAGTATGCCCTCCCCACACCCTCCCCCCTCCCTCGATTTACCTTTGGGCGGCCGATGCCCTTACAAAGTCTGCCACCACGCAACCTAAGACAAGACTTGCATGACTTTAACCTATTTGCGTCGTACCGCTATTGGCGCCTGCATGCGAACGTGACGAAGGCGTCACGAAGGCGCGAGCTCTTGTCAAGTGTCTGCGTGCAGCAGTCCAAGGAACCCCACGTGCTCTACTAGTGGGAAATGTAGAAGAATTCTGTACGCGCGTTGGCCGGAAGCCATAAAGTCGATTGAACTCGTACGAAATAGCTTTGTTTGCGTGAGACTGAATGCCCCTAGCGTTCGGGAAGGGCGTTATGTACCTGGTATTGCGCACGCGCCTCCGCTCGACTTCGGGTTCAGTACTGTGGCTTAGAGTGCCGGCGAGCTATCTGTACCGTTCAGTGTTAGCTAAAGAAGGCGCGTTCAGATTTCAGCCGTTGATTATGCAGCGGGTGGATGATGTGTTGGCACACACACGCAGACGCACGCACACACGCACGCGTGCGCACACATGCACGCGCATACACACAGATGCAAACGCGCACACGCGCGCTCGGACGCGCGCACACACGCACAAGCAAACAAACAAGCGCGCGCGAATGGACGGATGCTTCATACAGGGGCAGACCTGACGTTCGTTGAAGTGTTATTCTCCGGAGTTCTCCGTAAACACAGTGCCAAAATTTTGTGCTCTATGTGAAATGTGTTCTCCCGCGTCGTTTTCCTCGTCCCTCTTTTTTCTCTCTTTTTTTTTTCTTTGGCGTAGGTGTTGCCACTCCAGAAATATACGCTAGAGGTGCGCATATGAAATGCCAGTTTGACATCGCGAGGCGTTCGCAGAAGCAACTGCAACTGCCGCTCACTCGCGGCCTTTCTCGCGTTGTCGCAACATTGCGGTTATTTTTTGACCACACGTGAATGTAAAGAGAATCGCACCTGCTTCGCAGCCCAAGGCGACTGCCACGTGGGCTATTCTTTTTTATCATTATTATTTTTTTTTTTCGCAGCTCAAACGCGGTGACCTTGCGCCGGTTTTCGTGTTGCAGTCTAGCTTCGACTTTCGTGCAGACGTTTAGTTAGCCGACTTGCGGGCTTTCTTCCGTCTGATATCGCGGTCGTCCAAGGCTGTTTGCACGTATCGACAAATAATGTATTTGCATAAGCTCAGCACTCTACATCACGCAAGGGCGGCAGTTTGTGCTGTGGATTCGGATGAAAACATTTGTGCTGTGGCACCGCGAATTCACTCTACGGTTTAGCCCCCATATGCATGGTTTCGGCACTTTATTCCTTTTCTGCGCACATATATTACCCACAGCAGAGATAGTAAGTTTAATCTGTAGAGGTTAGCCTGTAGCGACATGCCTGGTACGATACTCTAATTGATATGGTGAGGGATGAAAGAAGGAACGTGACATAAAAGAATGCACACACGCACATATACAGTAGCATAAATACACTAACACAAATGTTCTGTGGCAACAGCGTTGCGCTGGTGAGCTTAGAACGCTTGTGAACTTTGATGTAGGTGCATGTTAAACAACCCCAAGCGGTCAAAGTCATTCCGTTGTTCCCGACTACGACGTGCGTCATAATCAGATCGTGTTTCTGGTACGCAAAGCCCAAGAATTGAATAATAACTCAAACGTTGTTCACAGTCTCATTTGAGGCCTGTATCCGCAGGAATGCCTTTAGTTGTGGGGTGCAGTCGAGCAGCTTGTTTAATTACCCGTCGCATAAGTAATTGCCGACAGCCCTGCATGCGACGACTTCGCCTGCGTTTCCTCTGTGACTGTGAATCAGCTTTGCGGGCAAATCACCTTTGCGACTTCGAATGCAGGCGTACGTCTCCTTTGCGACTGCACGATCGCTTCGGCGCGCCTATTATAGAAAAGAGCTGTTGGCATCGCCAGATAGACTGGCACACAGGTCCTGAACATCCTATATAGGCTCTGAGGAGTTTAAGCGTGTTGCTCCGTTTATGGAAGATTTGCGGACTTTGCGATAGGCTTCTAGAGATGTCGCGCGCTGGGTCGCGTTTGTCTGCGCCGTTTATTTTATCGCGCCTCTCCTTCTATCACCTTCCATTCCCTTTACCTGCTATACAGCGCACTGGGTAGCCAGCCGGCCTATACAATGTCTAACCTTCCTTGCTTTCCCTCTGTGTCTCCTCTCTCTCTCTCTCACTTACATCGGGGTCTGCATACCGTCAGGGAAAACCTGGAAAATACGATGTTGTCAGATTTATCTGTTCGCGAGAATTCAGGCAAAGAGCGGCGAATTTCTACTCCGGTTGCTTTGTGTCGATTAAATTGCTGCCTACTGTGGCTATGGCGCTATAAGTATGTAGTGGTATTACGCTAGAAGAAAGCGAAGTTTGCGTCTCAAGCTACCCAATCTGCAATTAAAGGTTTACTTTTTGCAGGTTTTACGAGTGCAGGGCCGTCCGGGCGGTTGGAACACCATGACATACAAATCTGATAACGAGTCATACCCGATTTACAGCTTACTCGTATAGTAGTTGTTGAACATTATGGGCTCTCCGAGTAACTTGGCATGCTATAAACCACTACTCTTTTCTTGCGAGGGTTGTGCGAGGGTTGTTGGGTCATAGAGGGCTGTGGAAGTTTCATAAGTACAGTTTTCGAAAACCAGAACGAAATTGTGGAAATTGAAAGTGTCAAGCCGTGTTACACGCCTCAGTATATTTACATACATTTTGCGCACAGCGCGCGGGTACTGTATTACGCGCTTCATGAAGTGCACGAAATCCAGTGTTTGCGTAGATATCAGTAAATTTTCTCGATTTCTGCATATAAGTGCTGTGAAACTTACTTGCTCAGGCTTTTCTATAACGAGAACCCGCATATAATAAGCTGAGGCGCAAGAGCAGCCAACGCAGTTTTATACAGGATAAGTAATCGAAAAGTAAAGTTTAATCTGAGCTACCGAATAGAGGTTATGATTAGAGAATACAACATGTTAATTTCCTCGAAGTCAGGAAAAAAACCTCGGAAAGTGATTACTGAACTGACTCGGAGTGTGTTCGTTAATTTTGTTGCCGCCTGCGTCCGCCGAACGTAATTTGTGACCTTTCGGAAAGGCCGCTTTCTTAAGTACGTCATGCATCGACTCTGTAGCCGGTATAGCCAGTTTTTATATCTCGTTAACGATGTGTCCGTTGAATTTTGCGCACGTCATACATGAAACATCGCGGAAGGCGAATACACGTGTAACGACCGAGGCAGTGACACGGCTAACGCCTGTGTGTCGTTGACTTTCGCGCGGCCTTCGTATTCGCTAATGAACAAGCATTACCTTGCGTAAACTACGGCGCTGTCGCGTTTTGCACGAATTTGATTAGGTGAGCAAAATCGTTTCTCCGTAACAATTAGTATTAGATTTTCAGGGATTGGTGTGCGAGTGCAGTACGTGCGCTTTGTGTTTTGCCACACGTGCAAATGAATCCGTAAGAAACAAAGACGAAGGGCATTTAACGCAGTTTTGCGTGAGCTAGTCCGGCGAATCATAAAGCCTAATAATTTGTATTGCTTTTTACTTAACCAAGAATAGCAGTGACGCCAAATATATAGATAATTCGTGAATATATGATTAGGTCGTCGGTTGTTGAACTAATTGAACTGAATTCGGGGGTGCTGTTGCCAAAATCACGATTTTGATTATAAGGCATGCCGTAGTGAGGGACTCCGTGTTAATTTTGAGCACATGCGGATCTTTAACGTGTCCCCAATGCACGGGACACTGGCGTTCTTGCGTTTCGCCCCCATCGAATTGCGGCCGGGATTTGAATCCGCGATTTCGTGCTAAGCAGCGTAGCACTATAGCCCCTGTAAGCTATCACGGCGGATGGTTGTTGAACTAGGTCGTCTGCGTTTGTTGAGCGTAATTCGAGCCCTTTTAGTTAGTTTTTCTTCTTGTTTCTCCTTAACTACGAGCTACGTTAGCGTTTTGATTTATTTATTTATTTATTTATTTATTTATTTATTTATTTATTTATTTATTTATTTATTTATTTATTTATTTATTTATTTATTTATTTATTTATTCTTGCAGTCGCGCTGGCTTCGACGCGCCGCGTTCGTGCCAGCTTATATATAGATATTATACTTTTTTTCTTTATCACTTTTGGGCGTTTCTTCTCGTGGCGTTCCCACCTTTTCTTTCTTCTCGTCCCTCCGCGCCTGTTCCCTCCGCGTAGGGTAGTAGACCGGACGTGCCTGCCTATGGAGGCTTGAAGTGAACAGTGGGCGAACAAGAGATATGCCAACGTTTTGACAAAGGGACTTGGTTTCGTCGACAAGGTAAATCCCCTTGTCGAAACGTTGGCTACAGCCCGACATGGCTGTTCACTTGATTGAAGTGGTGATTCATTGCTTCTCTTAAAATATATAGTGCATATGAATGAACGAATTAATGAATGTTTATTAAAAGAAAAAAAAAACAAGGCTGGCTCGGGGCCTGCGCAAGCATGTTTTTATTGTTTTTTTTGTTTTTTGTTTGTTTTTTTTGGGGGGGGGGGGGAGCGGGCGTTGCGTAGGTGTTGATTATGAGAAAGCTGAGAGGTGGGCCTATAGACTACTTTGTATTAGCCTGCTCCTTAGCATTGGGATGAGGGGAGAGAAAGAATAAAAGGAAAGCGAGAAAGTGAGGGAGACTGTGGTGATTAGGAGTGACAAATAGATGCGCATGAATACACAATGAAATTGAAGCAGTTTTTCAGATAGGAGGGGGGGGGGAGGAAATGGCGGGGTTAAAGACATACAAATTGTAAGAAAGCGAAACATTCGCTAGGATGAGTTGTAATGGAAGACTTGATCTGCACATGAAACAACCGCAGCTGTATACTGCAGATGCTACTATCATCCGCCTCGGTTTGCTCGGGCAGCCCGTGATGTGGATACAACGGGCCCACTCTCCGAAGACCCCGCGTCAAAGAAGCGGCACCGCCGGTACGAGTGTTGGATCTTAGAGGCTTTTAAGGATCCAGACCTCAAGACTACAACCGGAACGCACCTATACGGAGACGCAATACAGTATATAGTGTTCATTGTTATCACTGCACGTGATTCGTGTACGGTATACACGTCGGCTTGAAATTCTGGGAGCTGCGCCGGCGTGGTGTTTCCACAGTACGTGGGCGTGCGCTTCAAGTATATTGTCTGGCGAGGAATTCGGCGCCTGCAGTGATGGAACGCGCGCGAGCTCTGCATTGTATGCTCCATACAGCGATACTGCAGTGGGCTTCCTGTTCGCGGCAAGCGGCTCGTATAATCCTTGCACCAGATTTTCTTGGAAGCATAAAGCAAAAAAAAAAAAAAAGTTCGTTCGTGAACCGGATTCTGTGGGCGGCCTTCGAGCCAAGCCCTGCACGCTGCGGCACAGTCCGTGAAGCCTCGTGCGCTTATATCTGTGCCACGTGGAATTCTTTGGCTTAGATGGATGGGACGTGTTCTCAGTTATGCTCTTGTTTTTTTTTTTTTCTTTTTGTACGCTTGGAAAGTATACGGCATAGGTCTTGTTGAATGAAAAAAAAAAAGAACGCAATTTTCTCCGAGCTGAATTTCCTTTTCTTTTTTTCTTTGCTCCGATATCACGGTTTGTCTCGGCGTTTCTTAGTTCTATACCACGGCCGCTGGATACCTTTTTCTTTTATCCAGCGGCCGTGTCTATACACTCGTGACCAGCGCTGCCTGGTACGCAATTATATTCGCCTCTACGGCAGGCATATATCGCGTTCGAATCTTTAAGAGATATGAGAGGACATATGATTGTTGGGTTATGGAGATATCGGCGGCTTCGTTGCTGAACTTCGCCGACGATGGTCATTTCTTATAGCGTCGCTATTGTTAATGCTATATGTCAAAGAACGGAGTATACGTTTTCTTTGCGCTCATCGAAGATGCGCGTCATGCATCATCACCGCGGTTTTTGGTGTATAGCGGTGCCAACCTTATATGGTGGAATACCCAAAAATTATGAGAGGCAAGGTTTCGAGCAACATGTATGAAGCAATCAAGATCCGCCTCACCGGATACCTTATACAAGCTACACCGCCCCGCTCGAAATGTTTTAAGAGTGCCAATGCGAGAGCTCTTTGTAACACCTTTCTCTGCGCCGTTTCCTCTAAGCGCTTCGGAATTTCGTAATTCGGGCGTAACGCAGTCGTCTGCTTCTGCTATAAGCGAGTGTTGGCCTCTTTAATTTCGTCACGTTTTCTCGTTAACATGGACGCCACGGTGCGGTAGCCGCGATATGCTACATGATCGACGGGCCTGCATGCTGCCGAGACGAGGGGGAAAAATATCGAACGTAAATCATACACCGGCCATGGCCGGCGTTGCGAAGGCCGACCGCTGTGAGGCGGCACCTAAAACGTACGTCCAAATATGTTATCATGAAGTGACGAGGCGAACAAGAAACAGCCACGCTGCAGTCGTCTGAAACGTGAGCGACGCTCGACACTTTACGACTTGTTTCGTCGGTTCGAACGACCGCTGAATGAGCACCGAGTAAGAATGTTAAGCCACGTTGGTATAGAGCATACGCGTCTGAAATACCAGAAACGCCAGTGTTACCGCGAGCAAAGACTGGTCAATAATAATAATAATAATAAAAGACGTTAAAACGAAACACTTGCTCACAAGTTCCCAAGCTCTAACGCCTCGGAACGTCGAGAGATTCGCACAGCGTCCCTGCCCAGGAATAGTTTACAGTTTCACGATAAGTAAAGAATATGTTGCATTTCAAAGGAGCGAGAGGCATGGGAGTTCTGTTAACTTATCTCGAAGAAAAATGGCTGGAACATGCCAAAATTCCTTCATCCGTAACTTCTGCTGACTTTCATTCGTTTTCTTTTTTTCTTCTCCAACTACCCGTTTAACTTTATTTTTAGCTAACTTCATATATATTTCTCCACTAATTGTGCCTTAGACAATACAAGAGTCAAAGTGCACGATGCGCAGCACGATGCGCATGATTGTGATCTCTGCATCGGATAACCCGTAACCCAGAGAGAAGAGAGGAAGGGCGCAACGGTTAACCAGAAGCCTGCCCGATTTGCTCTGTACCTACACGAGGGCAAGAAGACGTAAATAAGGCAGCGAAATGGTAATAGTAACGCACACCGCCTGCAATCCTGACGTCATACCGACCCACCGGTGCTGCTGTCCGGGCGCGAGATTCAGAAACGAAAACCTTGCCCTTTCTCCGCAAATAAGGTGTACTTTTTTCGGCCACGTAAACGCAAAATGAGTCTTGAAAAATAAGTACAGTCGCACCCGGATATATCGAACCTACATATAACGAATTATTGTCTATAACGAACAGCAGTAAAACCACCTCGAAAATTTTTGTAGAAAATTTTTATTTTACATATCGTGCTCTGTTGTGATCCCCTTCAGATTCGATTTATCCGGGTTCGTCTGTAATTAACCTGATTAGACTAGCTTCGTATATATGGGGCCCACTTAAAACGCATGCGCTTTGTCTGCGGCCGGCGTTATCCGGGATCCCGTGTGACACGCTCACGCGCGGCTGACCTTGCGTTGGCCGCGCGGCATTCTGAACGAATATCGCGCACCACTCTGTACCCTGCACGCGTGCTCCCGTGTGGCCGCACCGCTATCGCACCGAAGCGAAATCCGCATTCCTGGTGCTTGTATCTCCCTCGCCGACCGACTGCGTGCTTCGATTTCCCGACTCGGACTTTCCCCGATCTCTCTCTCGCTGCGAATCCGTGCGTGTGCACAGACGTGAAAGCTTGTGAAAAAAAAAAAAAAAACGCGTTCGCGCTCGATATTAGGAAAACTGCAGGCCCGTTCGTAAACTATTAACGCTTACGGAATACCAGAATTCTTGAGCCCAGAGTGCTGGTCGCTTCATCTTGCGATGGCACGCTGAACTAGGGCGCACATAACTTCAATGGCGGCGACCATGATTCTGCGGGTGCGAAGGTGAATTAAAAAAATTGGTTAACATTTTTGCAGGTGCTGCGTGGCATTGAACCCGCGTCACAAGGGTTTCTAAAACACAGCAGCCCGACGCTTTAGCGCTTCGCCGTGAATGCTCACGTGCAGCGAAAGGCCTGTGAACGTCTGCGTTCGCGCCGCGTGCGCCGTACAACGTAACGTCTGCGCGTGCGCCGACGTTACGCCGGGCTATAAACTATAGCCTTAATTCGCAGCGGTAGCACTCACCAGCGTGCTACCTGTCTTGGAGGCCACGTCAAGATCTCGGAGGCCACAATCTCGGAGGCTTATAGATGGCGCAGCGTGTCCGGAGGAAAACGCGAGAGAGGAGCGCAGCTGCAGTACGCGGCTGATACATGACGCGCTTTCTGGCGGCGGGACAATACGGCGTGTCACTACATCGCTTGAATGCTAATCGGATTAACGGCGGCGGTCATCGTGAGATCTTGCCGAAATTTTTCGGCAGTGATACTCACGCAATTCAAAAGAGTTCGTAACACGTTGTGGTCGAACGAGGCATCGCGACATGTAGCTATACCACTAGGGCTTCCATCCGCTGTTCCGGCATTCCGTCAACGGGGAATAGTGTACAGTCAGGCTAAGACAGTGTATTCTCCCAATGCATCCCAAGTGCCTGCCGTATATGCACGGTGACGGCGTTGCGAGGAATTCACGTCTCGGAGAATACGAAAATAGAAGGAAGCTCGGCTTCCGCGCACTCTGCAATGGCGGCCACAGGGCGATGAATGATGGAGCTATAATGCGCGTGATTGAACTATACTCTCGCGGTACAAGTCTGCTCAGGTTCGACGGTATGTGGTAGCGCTTCTCAGTGGGGGAGGAGCGCATGCGGATGTGGTGTCAAAGGACAGCGCGAACACTGGATGCAGGCCAAGAAACAGTCTCAATGAAGCGTTCAATTAGCTAACATTGCTTTGTTGACTTCCGGCTGTGTGTGCGCTTCGTTTTGTACTTAAGACACGGACCAGCAACAAAATAACAATTTTTATAGTTGAGCGCTTATAGTCGTGCCTGTTCCTTGCTGTGTGGGTCCCGTCTTTGCGGAGTCCAAGCAGCCCACGTGAGCTCTACGTGCTCTCCTACTTTCTCACGTGACCGTATACGCCGCTGTCCAACTCGAGGATAATTTGTATGGATGGACCGGCCAGCTACATCCGCTCATTTGCGTGCTGTCAAGACGAAGGCGAGTTGTTTAAAAAAAATTAAATTATGGGGTTTTACGTGCCAAAACCAGTTCTGATTATGAGGCACGCCGTAGTGGGGGACTCCGGAAATTTGGACCACCTGGGGTTCTTTAACGTGCACCTAAATCTAAGTACACGGGTGTTTTCGCATTTCGCCCCCATCGAAATGCGGCCGCCGTGGCCAGGATTCGATCCCGCGACCTCGTGCTCAGCAGCCCAACACCATAGCCACTGAGCAACCACGGCGGGTCGAGTTGTTTTTAAATCGATTCTTTCGCCGGATTCTGAACACTTCTGTGCGAGTCGGGGTGGCTTGAACATGGGAGAAAATAATGCACTGTATGCGCTTAGCGCATACATGAATAGCGCTTAGGTGAGAGTCCACGCCGCAAGGGTGTGCCCAAAATTTGGGGCCCTGAATGAAAATTCTACGTCTCCTTATGCAACTTTTTTTTTTTATCTTGAAATGAAATCAGCATTTGTTTACTGCGTCATTTCTCTGTATCGCGTGTATTAAGAAATGCGGAATGAGCGTTGGCCCCGAGCAAAACGTTCCTCCTGATATCGTACTCGAGACCTCGGCATTCGACGTAAAAACGACAAGAAATTCTCCGACCACCAGCACGTGGCGAGGCGAGATCACACGGTCGAGCGGTATCGCGCTCTGATCTATAGGGGTGGCGAAACTCTGCTGAGAGCGCGATAGTTCAAGTGGCGAGGCCATAAACAGACTCTAATGGCTCCATCGTGTCCCCAACGCCGTCCTTCACCCCCAACCCCTCTTTACGGTAGCCCTTTCTTTGCATAACTTGACCGCCTAGGGCTCTGGAGATTCACGGCGCGGCGGCGTGCTGATCAGCCAATATACTGCCAGCTACTCCTTGCTTCAAGAGCGCACGAACCTGCGACATTTTATCTCGCGCGTTTGGGGATGAGAAGAGGGGAAGGCAGGGGGAGGGGCTAAGAAGTAAAGATTAGCTCTCCGTCGTCCACCGTGCGTTGCTTTAGCTATGGTGAATCGAGCTGTATCTATTCTGAACAGGGCATTTCCTAGCTATTTCTTTCTCTCTTTCTATAGCCCGTGTAAAATGTGTTGGTTGTTGCGTTCCTTTCACGATTTTTTTTTCTTTTTCGCGTCGAGCCTCTACATTTAGCTGTGATTTTGGGATAAGATTTTGTTGTTTGCTACCATATATTTGTGTTCGTCCAGCCCGCTCGATAAATTGCCAAGAAATCCATTTATTCGCCCTGAAAGGACAACTTCCATTGGTGCTAGTCACTTCTTCATTAGTACGGGCATATGGCGCAAAATATATAGGGACGAATTATATAGGCACAGTGACTCACGTTGGTTGTTGTGCTTCATCTTCTTTTTTTCTTTTTCCCTCTTGCTTGTGCTAGTGTTTGTGCGGGAAAACTGTAATAAAAAAAAAAAGAAGAATTAAAGCGGCGCTTCGCTTGCGAAACCTTCCGGGGTGATATGCTGCCTTGTCGAATAATACAAAATAAATTAATTACCTTGGCTATGGTGGCATCGAACCTCGGTTTACCAGCACAATGCCATGCCCTAACCAGTCAAAGAAAGAAAGAAAAAGAGAGAGAGAGAGAGAGAGAAAGAAAGAAAGAAAGAAAGAAAGAAAGAAAGAAAGAAAGAAAGACGGCCACAACCACGCGCATACCTCTCTCGCGCCAACGCCAAGTTTGAGACGACTGGAGCGTGCGCAACGTGTCGTAGCGTGCGAGCGCCGAGAGCACGTGCACGCGTCAGTTTCAATTAGACGCACGTGCTCTCGAGCGAGAGATTTGTGGCGTTCGATGTATTGGATGCTGTGATCGGTGGTGGCGCTGTATTGCGTTTCACGCCAGGGTGCTTTCTCGCCGCCTCGCTGACGAGTGGGGGTGCGTTAGTCGGCGGAGTCCACGCAAGGAGGTTTAATTTTCGTGCCGAGACGCGCTTTTTCGTTTGGCCGGTTCATGAACCAAAGCCACTGATTCCTTCCCGCAGGGCGTGGAATCGGCGTGCATTCTTTCCCCTCACGCTGCAGTGATCTTAATTATATTATACCAGAAGCAAATAGCGCCAGTACTGCTGCTACTTAGGGAATAAGACTGCATATCGCGGGGCAGGCGTGGAGCCCTCTTACATTGGCCTGCAAGTGTACGAGTGTTTCTTCTCGCGTTCGACGTGTGTCTATCCAGCTTTAATTTCTCCGCTTGACTTTCCAGATTCGCTTTCAGGAAATGGAAATTGGCTGAACTCTCACTGGCACTTCGGCTGGCGCAGTGGCTGCAGAATGGCCCCGGGGCTAATGTAACGCAATGGCGGAAAAATTCGGGGTTTTCTTTCTTTCCTTTTCTCTTTTCTTTTTCTTGTTTGCCCTGGGGGACCGCAGTAGCGCATCGATTTCGCGTCACATCATTGGGTAACGCGACATTGCCACTGAGCACATAAGGAATTCTGGGCACGGAGGTTCGTTGAAGCCTCCGGGATGTTCGTTCGTTGAACGAGAAAAATAAAGGCCGCGTCTTTCGTCACCGCGGTTTACGTAGACACGCGGCTCTCGCTTTCGAACGCCGTTACGTCAGCAATCTTAGTAGCTATTCACGCGGAGGCAAAGCGCGTGACGTGCACCTCACAGTCGTGCAAAGCGTCAGCCGCATATACTATAAGGTCACGTGATCGAGAGCGGATGTTCAGTATTCCTTGTCGCCCCGACGCGGTAATTATGGGATGATCGCCCGCGGCATTTTAGCCGTACAATGAGCAGTTTCGACGAGCGACAATCGACGTCTTCCGGACCGAGCGACGCAGCCAGACGCCGGAGACAGTTGGCAAGTCGGGCCTCAAGCCTCAACAGCAGCCGTAGTAGTACGTCGCCCACCATACGCATAGTTTCGTACAAAACAAAAAAAATACTTCAGGGAACACTGCAGCGCATGTGATCGTTCAGATACCATGGAAGTAATGGGTAGTACGTGGATTTGTCTAACCTCCGTGGCTTCGGACGTTCTTGCGGCATTGTTTATTAACGCCTTATCTCTCCAAATTTACCAACGTTCATAGTTGTCCAAACGCAACTAGGCAATGCGGTTCTGCGCACATGCTTAACCACTGTCTATGGTTGCATATATAACGTAATGTCATTTTTTACAAATAATCAGTTTTGCACAGTCGCAATGTCGTTGGAAGCGAGAAGGACTAAGTTGAGGAATATCCATGCACTATATAATGTATATATACCCATCATTCTCAACTACCTGTAGTTGCCGTAGACGCTGGCGCCATACTTCCTTCTATCAACTCTTGTGGAACGTTGTATGTAATACGGCAGCATGAATGGTGCGCTTTTGTCATAGCACGCCGGCGATGCCGACTCCATTTCCCACCGTTCTGTCGTAGCGCGACGTTCCGTCGTGATGTGGCGCGAATGGCTATCGAAAGTGGGACGTTCCGAGGCGGTGACGTGTTGTCCGTTAATGGCGCTTGTCGCGAACGTCGCGACGCCATCAATCACGGAGTCGCCCCGGGGCTTTCTGCTCATGCGCGACCGAACGGTCAGTTGCGCGTCGACCTCCGCTTGCGTCACGTTTCGTGCTTCGCGTGTATTTGTGTACGAGTGAATCTTCGGCGCGGCGCGGAGTCTCTCGATAGTCATAATGCGCAGCACGTACGCACTAGCTCAGGCGAGCGAAGAACCGGGAAACACTGACGAAAGCTGTTGCGGCTAAGTTGTGTTCTGCTGTTGGCGATCAGGTCGTGGGTTCGATATCCCTGGCAACGGCGGCATTCCTATGCTGGTGGAATGCGAAAGAAGAAGAAAGAAGTAGGAAACCTAACGTCCTTAAACGGCGCAGTGGGTTACGACGGAGGTCGCACTCGGATGGGCTCCGGGTTAATTTTGACCACCTGGGTTTGATTAAGGTACGCCTAAATCTAAGTACATACACGAACGTTTTTGCATCCTTCTCCAGTCGGAATGTGGCCACCGCTGCCGGGACACGATCCCGCCACCACTTGATCAGAGGCACAACGCTGTGGGCACTAAGCCACCGCTGAATGTGGAATGCGAAAGTATAGACGCCGTCCCTCATACCGGATGTCTTCCTTTGGGGCGTTCTACCCTATCACTCAATCAATCAATCAGTCAATCAATTTGTAGAAGCCATCCGTGGCATTGTAATTGGCTGTCCTCTTGGGAAGAGGATCTGCAGAGATTATAGAGAAGAGGGAATTTCCCTTCAGTAGCAAGCGCTACCACGTGGGTTGCCCCGTTGTTGGTATTCCGAAACTGTCCGCGTTGCGGAGAGACAATGTTCTTCTTAGCACACATGACGTGTGCGTGGCGACTTCGTGGCGGGCGTGCCCATTCGTGTGAGGCTCCGGTTTGGCGCCGAGGAGCACGACGCCAACGTTCGCGCTGCTGCGCGCCAACGCAGTTTACCGCGCGGCCATTCTCTTTCGGCCGCAGTGGCACGGTCGCGGCGCATCACAATCTTTCAGGCCGGTTTCGCAAACGGGACGTCGTGCAGGATTTTCTGTACCCTCCGCTGGCGACCGTTGCGGACATTTCTCATTTATTAGTGTTTTCCCTTCAGGGAACTATAGCTGTTCGTGCTCTCGCATATATGCATTTAATTATAAAACCATCTGTAATCCGTATTTTTCGCGCCGGTCAAGTGTTACTTGTCAGGCAGAAATGATTTTCGGGGGGAATTCCCCTAATCCTGCACTCCTCGAACGCGTGGCTTATATACCCTTGTTTAGGGTGTACTGTATAATTGGCCATGTCTTGCAATTTTAGTACGAGTTTCACCATCGCTGAAAGAGAAATAACCCGCGTCCACGTGCAAGAGGTCGATAAGACGCGAAGCTCTCCGTCTTCCACCGAAAAGGTCTTTTACAAGAAGAAGAAAGAATCGTGTTCCGTTTCTCATTATGCTTCGCTGACGTAGGGAAGAAAGCATAGACGGCTAGCTAATCACTGGGTGCTTCGAGTTCCAGGCTGTAAGCCTGGAACTCGAAGACCATGGAACGTGTCTTTGTTGTTATTTCATGTTCAAGCACACTTTTTTTCTTTGGGCAAGTGACCTTGGCGGCGCGGGTGGGAGTTTACGCACTAGGTGGTGATTGTTAGACAGCTTTACAATAATAGCGTACGCGAGCTAACGTGAAAGTCTTGACACACGTAAACAAGTCGGTTTTTTTTTTTTTAACTACGCATGCTGTGTACTTTGTGGCGTTTCCGTAGCTTACGTCAGCGTACTTAGCGTCTACGTACGATAAGTAAAGGGCGTTGTAAAACATGGCGCCACTTTGCTGTTCCCGTTTCAGTATAATGTGTCGAGATCGCTGCGCTCTCGCTGTAACGTTAATCGCAAATAGTAGATGAATGAAGCTTCCTTCTTCCTATCAACTAATCTGAATCGCAAGTTACGACCAATTTTTGAGATCGTTCGGCGTTTCTGGCATCCGAAAGCCCGACAAGACGCGTGGTCATAGAAACGACGCGACTGGGCTAATGTGTCGTCGTGTCTTCGACATATTTGACATCATCGGGCGTCGTGCATACGTGAAACTAAAACCTTCAAATCACACACATCATTACGTTATGCGAGCTGCTTGCGCTGCGCGCACGTGAGCACGTGACCGCTACGTTATTCTATGCCTAATGTGAAATCCATCCTTCTGCGTTTTCTCATAGTTTTGCTGTAACCTTGCGAACTGCAATTACCCCATTAATTCACTAATTCATTGCTTCTTTAGTTTGAAGAATAGTCATTTTGCTGCTTCTCTAAGCAGTATTAAGCTAAAAACCTCACTAGTGACCTTACAAACACTGAAATGGCCATTGAACGTGCCCATATCTCTGTTGCTTCATTCACTGGCAATTACGCATTACTTTTTTTCCCTTTTTTTTATCGTTTTCCCTCCAAGAACGCGAACAGCGCCGTCGACCTTGGGGCTGCGCAAATGAGAGCACGAAGTAGCACTTCTGCGTAGACTAGGAGTGTCTGACAGCGAGTGCTCGTTGATCTAAGCGATGGAATTATTTTCCCAATATCCGAAATCAATATGCAGCAATCATAACTCTACGCGTACCTCCGCGTCGTTCTGCAGCGCATTCCGACGCCCGAGTGCGCGCACGCACTCTCGATTTCTCGCTGGGAAAATGTGTGGCCCTGTCCGTTCGGTCTTGATTCCTGCGAATACATAGTTGTACGTGTCGGTATACCTGTCCACGTGGCGTCTTGGTTTGCGCGTTAAAAGCGCACTAAAGAAAATGACACTAAGCAATTTAAACGGGCAAAGTGTTCTGTCAGAACTGTGCATTTATTTGGTGCTTTGGTGAATGGAGCTTCAAGTTCGCCCGTTTTGAATTTCGCTCCTAACCGTAGTTTCGGTACGTCAGTATGACGTCACGGCTATCGAACTATTTTCTCGAGTCCGGGCCGTTTTTGCGCAGAAAATGATCTCCCACTCTCCAAGTGGAGTCTTCGGAGTCTGTAGAATACAGTGCACAGCGACCGAAACCGCTGATTCTAGACCTATAACGTCTATTTCGTGTGGTCGCCGATACCACAGTAGCAATTTCAAAGCCTTCTTTGCCGTCCCTCCCGGTCATTCCTGGCCATGGCTGCTGGGTATTGCTGCTGTCTTGCTGAATAGCTCACACTTAAAAAAATGATAATAATTAAGTTCCCGATGGTGGGACCGAACCTCTATCTGGCTGAGCCCGATGCGCAAACCATCAGGCCACAATCGCATCTGTACTTTGCCAACCAGCCATAGAGGGACGTGCAGTTTAGGTGTCTATGCGCGACACCCGGGTTTCGACGTCATGCTCTAAATTGCTTTGGTGTATGTCACGCCATTGGTCTTTTGTACAGTACACGAGGCATCTATTAATTGCATGATGTATCGGCAATTGATATAGTCTTTCCTTTTTTCTGCATCCTATAAAGCGTCCGTTGGCCCTTATTAGCTGGTGTATCGCGTATTTCTTCGTCGAGCTTTCGTATGGTATTGGTGTTGTAAGTTTGCCGACGTGCGATCCGCGTACAGTTGCGGACGTCACACGCTACTTGTCGCTGTCGTGTACAGTTCTATTCGTCGCCGCACGGCGTCCGACGTTGCGCTAGAGGATGCAGGATTTTCCTCCGCGCTCCCGAATTGCGCGCCGCCGCTAACTTTGTGTCGCTTTCGTCGACGTTAATGAGCTGCGGACGACACCTGTGGCGGAAAGTTCCCGCGGCGCGATACATTTCTCTGTAGCCGGTGCCGCGTTTATGACGTCCGACTTGGCAGCCGCAGCTGAAATGCCATTATACCGGGCACTTCTGACGACGCCCTGATTATAAAACAACGCGCGAGAGAAATACGAAATCGAACGGCCTCAAGAATACTCATCTTCCTGCGGAGGCGATTAATTCCATCCGCCCGCAGGACAAGGCCGTTTCATTTTTTCCATCGCGGCTGGGTATCTCGAAAACTCGCTGGTTTCGCTTTCCGATTGCACTCGTTCAATTCTATACCATGTTGCACAAGCGGCGATACCGCATGGAGAGCGCAGTTCCACGCCGCGTTAGTGAAACTGCGCGAACCTGCCCCAGCGTTTTGAGAATCTTTGCATCTCCGGTTCCTGCGGGCGCAACATGCGGCGGAACGTTCGGATTTAAGTTGGGTTTACATGGCGGTGACAAAGGCGGGGCGAGTCGGCGTGTCGGGCTCTAAACCGGACGTAAGGCTCATGTAAACCCTGGCGGGTCGATCGAACCGATCGATCGATTGTCGAGGCGAGTTCGGTCAACCAGGCTGCAAAGGTCGAGCTAACTCGCCCAACCGTTTTGACAAGATGCGTCTAAACGCAGTCGGGTCGGGCTGGGTCAGCTCGACTTCTAACTCGACTTCCTACTCGACTTCCAACTTGAGTTCTTACTCGACTCCTTACTTGGCTTCTAACTCGACTTCTATCTCTACTTACTCGACTTCTTACAGGACTTCTTACTCGACTTCTTACTCGACTCCTTACTCGACTCGCTCGAGTCGACTTCATATTAACGAAGATATAATGTATTGCGGCCTTTTTCCACGTGCCCGATTCGACACGGTTCAACCGCGTTATCGTTTGGAGCGTCTCGTCGGCATCATGTATTTGTCCATATCAATCGCGTGTAACAGTTACGGAGCCCCCTCTCAAGGCGGCGCCGCCGGAGGCACCTCTTTTTGTGGGGCCGCGGCCGCCTGAGGGAGCCTACAATTGTACCTGGTCCCTTCGGGTAATTTCAGTGTTCAGTGCAGTTGATGCGTGCCTGCCAGAGTACAATCGTGACACATAGCGCTTTCTACAGGGAGTACCTGTCATTAAGACGAACTTGCACATGACGTCAGTGCTTTCGCGCCTAACTAGCTCTGACAGCGTTATATTACAATATCGCCGATCAAGCCTCTTCGCCCCAGGCGGCAAATGAAGCCCGTGCGTTTTGTGATCGGTGACTGACATGTGCGAATCAGGTTGCAACGCTGCTGCAGTCAGCGCCACGTTCGCGTTGTGCTAATGTCAACCCTCAGTGAAGCGAACGTACGGCTATTGGTGCTCATCTCACAATCTGAGGACGCAGCAATGCGTATAGCGATACTTTTCTTCCCGTCTTCTTCTGAAGTTATCGCAGCTACAGTTATATATAGCTTTGGGGCTCGAGAAGCAGATATATTTCATAACAGCGAAGTTTTGATGAAATTAGAAAGTTAATGTTAATGGGCAGATGCAGTGAATAAGTACTCAAAGCCAAACCTGTGTGTTGCCTTTTTGTATTTATTCAGTGTGTTCGTGCGTTAACCTTTCACGTGTGACTTGAGCAGCTTGTCCTCTGCGACTCTTTCGCACCGATGACTAGCTGTGAAGGGTATAGTTCATCTACATTTCATGGCGTCCTTTGCAGATGTCGTCTTCATGTTCCCATGTATATATATATATATATATATATATATATATATATATATATATATATATATATATATAGCTGTTGGATACAGCTGTGTGGCTCAGCTGTGTGGAAGACCCCCCAGCAACGTCTTCTAGGCGAGACACCGAAACTATTAAACCCGGAGTCGTTTCCGCGCAGAGTATGATCTCGGGCCCGCGACTTGCAGGGCCTGATTCACACAGCGGTCATTCGCTCGTCAGGAGAGAGCGTTTGCCTGCCAGTTTCTCCTAAAGAAACGGGACGCCGTGACGTCGGTGGCTGCTCTGATAATGTCGCCTACGTCCCGTTTTTTGACGGGCACCAGGCGAGCAAAAGCTCTCTCCTGACGGACGCCGTAACGGGACGGTGCGAATGACGGCAGTGTGTGTCCGGCCTTCCGCTTGTCGAAGTTTCCGTCGTAGGCCGTGAATGTCTTTACGCCATCATCGTCGTTGTCCTAATTGTCTTCATGACGTCATACGCTCAGCGCGGCACAATATTCGTCGTCTCTCTCTTCACGACGTGGCCGTCGTCACCTTTCAAAATGACTTTCTGCTCGGCAAGTTAATACTGTTCACTGCCGTATATACGGAACACGACACACGCCACTTGTCGGACCCATTTATCCTTGCCGTCCAAACCTCGCGTTATACGTGCGGAATTTCACGATAGTTCCTGAAGTCGATGTTTCCCAGCTTGTCCGGCCGGACGCGCGGGCGAAAACGCCCCTGATCGCGAACCCTAGCGACCAGCAACTCCCTTCCGCCCGATATTCACGCCGCAGTTATCTGCAATCTTAACAGCCACTTCGCGCTCGGGACTTGAGTAATTCTCCACACCTCTATAAGCGCCTGCCATCACTTTTCGTCATAGGCTCGCCATGAGAGAGCACGAGGCCGATTAAATCCAAGACGTGACGGGCACCTCGAACTAACCGATAATGACCCGTAGCGCCTAGAATTTCGTTGTGAAACCGACGCTTGTGTAGTGACGTGCATTGTGTGCTAGTGTACGTAAATACCATTTAGGCTACGAGGCGCTCATCGCCCGTTCTCCGCTTTAGGCTTGGCGCGCCTTGGACGATATCCAGGGTCGGGCTGCGCGCGAGAGATCGCCCGGGGAAGATTAGAAATATGATCCGAGTGGGAAAGCGGGACGGCCTCACTTCTTCGGTTGCATCACTTAGACGTCTTTGTTCTTTTCCGTTCAGCCGTATAACTGCACGCTTCCCCTTGGTCGAGGAGAACGCGCTATTAATCAGGCACGTTTAGGTTTCTTCTCACCCATAGTCTCGAAGGAAGCAGCGAGATCCGTTTTCCTTGCTGGATTGCGGGATTCAGTTCTTTGTGCGTCCTTCTACATAACTCCCTCATATTAACGGCCTTCGGAAACCAAGTACGCTGTCCGCGCCGGCTGCTGCTGCTGCTGCTGCTGCATCTTCGAGGCTTGCCGAAACGTGACTGCGACGATGGCAACAATGGTATAGACGCATACCACATTAAATCCATATTTACATATATCTGTTCTGGTGATCTTGCACGCGTGCCATTTCTGTAAGGCAAATGACTCTATATAGATCACTACTATTATTTTTTTCTGTTCGGTCGCTGGTTTAATAATTCAAAGACAAACGCTCCTTTAAGTACCACTACGTGGTGTTTCCGTCTTAACCTTTCCTTAGGGGCCCGGCATTAGGATTCAGCCAGAGGGGTGTGTTCGACGCTGTGCGCGATTTCATTCAGGCCACAAGACATTTACCATGTCAATTTCATTTTTCTTCTTTAGCGGCCCCCATTACATTTCTTGCAAATTATTTTCCGTCTCTCATTCAATTAGTCTTCATTATCTCTGTTTTAAATGTAATTGTCCACTCGTCTGGCCTGACTATTCAGTTATGCACTAAACCTTGGTTCTCAGTTTTACCTTTTTTCTGCCTCGTTATTTCGATCTTGTAGTTAGTACTGTTATTTTTGCGCGTCCCCTACAGCCACGGAATTCCTCGCTTATGCGCAATTTTGGGGGACGGGCGATGTTTAAGGACCATCATCGTCATCATGTCTGTAATATCAAAATGCCTTCCATTTTTTTTTTCCTTGTTCATCCCGGAATACATGGCCGAATTCTATCGCCTCAATTCTTTCCTTTTCCTTTCTTTATTTGTTTTTCTTTCTTTTTGAGCACAAAATGTCATTCATGGCTCCCGGTATGCCGAGTAATCCGCTCGGCTCAAGGCCTCTTCATATCTGTCCTCTCTTCCAACAGATGACTTATGTTCAAGACCTATGTTGCAAATGATGCGACGCAATTCGGTCGATTTGTGCACTATGCCGGCTAACTCGTTTTCCACAGGAAAACAGAAATAAAGAAAAGGAAAAAAAAAAGAACAGAAAAAAGGCGGTATGCACCTGCACCGGTGTTTCAGCGCAGAAGAAAAAGAAAAAGATAGCAATAGTACAGTGGAGGCATCCTTTCTTTCGAGGATTCATCAGTGTAAGGAAAGACTACGTGTAGGCATTTCGCTAAGCTGCCGCTGTTGTGTAATGCTCACGGATTGAGAAACACTGCCTTCTTAAACACGACTTTGTTTTTTTTCAATGTCCAAATGTTCTTGGTGCTCTGCAGCATCTTACAATTGTAGGTGCTTTCCCCTTTTGCAAGTAAACGAAATAAACATACGGTGCGCCTAAAACCGGTGAGGTGGATTGGTCTATACGGTTTGTGGGCGTAGTTGCTGCAATCTTCAATTTACTGAGCCCCCGCAGACTGTTGCCCTGAATACACTCGTTGAAAGCGTGCACGTGTCGACGCATCTTAGGCTTCACAACATCGCCTTATTTTGCGCTTGCATTCTCGTTACTTTCGAACGAAATTGCGCATGCGCTGTACAATGCGTAGAGGAGTTGCGTGCGCGGGTACGCACGTTGTTGCACGTTCATTAAACATGCACATTATGTGCACTATGTGCAGAAGTATTACAACTATTCTTACTGCAACGCATACACATTATCTGTTGTGTTAACAGACAGAATGCCGCATGAGCTATATGTCACGTAGCGCAGCCCATAGCGTTCCATACTAGAGAGCGAGCGTGATAAAGTGCGTTGAAGTGCATTTATTTAATATGTTCAAGGTATTGCGGACCTGAGTGACTCGTATTTCAGTTTGACTGCCTCTTTTGATAGCCGCCGAGCTGTTAACGCGAAGAGCTTGCTTAGAACGCGGTGTTCACTGCAAGAGTGCATGGGTTGCTGTTCCGCGAACGCGTGCTTCTCGTGAATCAGAATCCTGGGTACTGCTTCCTTTTCTGTTCTCACGGTGTCCTATGTCCTGTGCAGGATGCCAGCTGCTGGTGGAGGACGAGGACGGAGTGCGGGTGTCGCCCAGCCCGTCCCCACGCCACAGCCTCTCGTCGGCGGGATCGGGAGCCTCGCAGGGAAGCACACGAGGGCGATGGAGGGAGCTCCAAAAAGTGAGCGGCATGCTTCGATGTCGTAGGGCGACTTAAAAGAACGCTTAATTCTGTGCCGTCGCATGAGGTTGGGAGGAGGGTGTGGAGTGAAGTAACTATAGATAGCTGAAACAGAAGAATCCTCGTTCATAGCGTGCAGCAATTTGTTGTAATAAACCGTAAGGTTGCGCTGTTGTATTGCACTAGCAAAGAAAGTTGAGCGTGAACGCGTAACATCCACCTTAGGGTAGCTTTGCCCTAATCGCCCATTAAGCATGTGGCCCGCACGCATTAATTCACTTTATTCGGGATTATGCGCACTGTGGTTGTATGGCTCAGTTCATTGAAAATTCGGTGATCGTGTTAAGTAGATCAGTCACATACGAAACGTTTGTGCCTCTCCATCTGTTCTTCCTTGTATACCTCAACGTTGCACTTCCTTTTTCTTGTTTTTTTATCTTAATAGTTAGGGTGTTACAGGTCTGAGGAACTGCTGACTCTTGAGCACGGTGATCACGTGAAACTGCTTGCATTGATGCTTGGTAGAATAATATGCGGCTATACATGTATGCATATAGGAGCTGTTAAGACCTGTCGTCATGCCATTCGTATCTTTCCCATACAGGAAGCTTATCTTCAATTCCGATTAGTTCGAACGACATGCTAGCGTCAATATACTTCATACAACTTGACGATTAATCTCGAGACGGGTATAGCCGTCGAGCGTGGTTGAGGCTCAACTTATGCAGCGTTTCCGGATGAATCGAACCGTGATGCACGTGCGCATGGGCGACAGCTGAGTGTCGTCAAATTACGGGCTATATATATACCTGAAGTCCGAGATGACTTACGCCTTGCGCGACGCCGTTTCTGTGACCACCGAGGCGAGACTAACGTCTTCCCGTGGTCGTGCAGGCAAGAGCAAGGCGGCGTGGGCGGCGGCCTGGCCAAGCTGGCGCGGCTGCTCATGCAAAAGGAGAAGGCTCCCGGCGAGCGGTCGCCCTCGGCCAGCAGCACGCTTCTGTCGCCGCCGGGACCCGCCTCATCCACGTCGTCGGTGTTCGACCCGTGAGTGTTGCTGCTGCTCCCCTCGCATAAGGCCGCGAAGCCCTACGCCTGGAGTCGTCGAGTATCTCGATGACACGAGGCAGCGCAGATTTTGCCAAATAGAATCGAAGCCCGTTTGAGCGTGGCCGCAGTGTCACGCCTTGTCACGACCACCTGGTGCATCCGCATTGTTTTGGAAGCCCCGGAGGCTAATTGCGGCTCTCGTCTACCAAAGCATTTAGAGCCGGTAGATGCACGGGAGTAGCACGACGCACCCAGGACTCGGCGACCAGCATACACCTGCAGTGGCTTTGTTTTTTTTTTTTTTTTTTTTTCGTCAGAAACTGTAAAGTTGAGACCAATTTAGGACGGCACATGCTGTGATAAATTTTAGCTCTGTGGGAGCGTCCTCAACAGCCAGACGTTTATCTGATATATGTACAAATATATTTTTTTTTCTTTCGCGCGCGCTTGTACTCGTGGCATTAAATATCTTTATATCTATCATTCATCTCCCTTCTACGGGCCTCCCATTTTATGCGGCGGCCAACTAGACGATCTTGCGATTAAATATCCTACGATTGTCGCTTTGCGGTATCTCTCTTCTGTATCTCGCCCTTGCGGATACCATTGGCATTCTCGATCAGAGTAGAAGCTAGGCTACACAGCTATACGAGCACAGAAATTGCGAACGCGGTGAAGCGTTGCTGTGGTATACAGCGCGGTCAGGCCAAACGACTTAAATGAACTTCGCACTTTCAAACTCGTGAAACCTTACTGCATGCGACAGTGCCCTCAGCTTCCAACTGTTTGCAACGTAACTTAATAGCTTGAGAAAAGTAATACGTTGTCCGCGTAAATATTTGTAAAAAAAAATAAAGGGACAGGACAAACGTAACACGGTCCTTTCTGCCCCGTCTCGGTCGACGAACGAACAGAGCCACGGGTTTCCCGGGCGTGCCGTCGACGCCCCTGCGCCGATCTGCCAGCATCGACAGCCTGCTGGACGCGACGGCGGCAGCCGCGGCGGCGGCGGCCCACCATCAGCACCATCACCATTCGTCGTGCCTGACCGCCAACGGACAGGCGGACGAGGCATCGTTCCAGACCACGCCGACGTCTGGCCACACGCCCCGACCAGGGGCGCTGCCCAATTCGCCCAGCGTCCCCAGTCGACTCGCCAAGGGTGTGCCAGGTGAGAGGGCTGAGGCGATTTGAAAGGCGCGTCGAACCTCGACTGAAACGACAACCACATGGAACGCGTATTTGCGACGTATGCGAGGCGTGACCCGTCGTCCGTGTAACTCCGCGCGATAAAACACTGACCGGTGACTGACAGAGGTCACGCGACCAACCGCGACTGGCGACCGACTCACGGCGATTGATGTTTACACAGGCAAGTGCTGCCTGCCTGCCCGTCGCCACACCGAAATGTCTCGCGATTGCATGGCGTTCACGTCTACGCTTACTGCTATTGCCACGTAAAATAAGCGTTAGCGTATACAGATGTGCTGCTCCTGCGACACTCGTTGGTTCATTATACGTTTACGACTGCAGTCGCGCGAGTGAAAAATTAAGCATCGAGCGACCGACCCAAAAGAGTAGCTTGTTCGACCAAAGCGACAATTTGCGACCGGGGATCAACTTGTTCGCGCGCTCTCTGCTTGTCGCCGGTGTGAATGAGCCCTAAGACACGTAGAAGGCAAATGCGCGCACTGTCTTTTACTGACAAGGAACAGCGCCTGGCGATATAATAAAAGATCCGGGCCATAAAATGCGATCTTCCTGCACAATTTCATCAAGTACAGAGAAGCAGTCAGCGCAGAATCCATTCTTATTTTAGTATGAATACGCAGGTCTTCATCTTTTCTTATATGACCGGTCTGTCGTCCAATCGGCTTGCAGAACGTCATAGCCACCGCGGAGGGTCACGCCGTAAATAGGTCCGGATTGCGTTCCATTTGGCTGTCACTCATAACAGAACGGGCACATTCGAGCTGTTTGGACGCGCCTCCATGGTGCGGCCTCGCTATTTCTACGATGCTTAGTGCCACATATTTCTCTTGGGTGTTTGGTGACAAGATTCGGCCGCACTGCGAAGGCACAGAAGCGCCGTGAGACAACGATAGCCCTCGGCTAATTACATTTGAAAGCGGCAGTAAAGAAGAGCCCAGCGATGTACACAGAGCATGTGCTTAGCTCGGCGCAATGCTTTGCTTACTGTAACGCCGACCTTTGTGGCATTCTTGAAGCGCAATTTACTAATCCAACTTAAGCTGATGTCCACCTTTAGTGTCGCTTTGATATGTGAGAGTGGCAATACGGTTCAGTTCAGAAATGTGCACTGTTCTAGAAGGCATGTAGCCTTCTTCTTTCTTCTTCTTATTTTTTTTTTTTTGCATTTTCGTACCGTTCCCCCACTCGACTGACTGCCTCCCGCATTCTTGAGCATGTCAGCGCCTCTTGGAAAAGCGCGACGAGCAGCCGCATTCTCGCGATTCGTCGCTGACAGATGCCAAAAGCGCTCGTCACTGTCACAGAGGTTCTTGTAGACGGAACGAAATGCACGGAATCTGTGACGTAATCGAGATGCGCTTCACACGTAACACAAGCTTGCATGTGTGTTGCATGCCCTGGTTTCGTTTGCGAATGTTTGTTTAGAAACGCTGTTCGTGGGCTCCGAGCGATGTTCCGTAAGCTCTATCAACGTTTTCGTCGTTCTTCTATATTCTAATAGCACGCTGCGATGTATTGCTATAAACTCGTCGTATCTAGCCAGCTGTGATGTATCGAAGCCGTTCATTTCATGGTTGTTTCATTTTTGACGATGTCCGGAGCTAGGCGTGATGCATGCAACTGTAGTGTATGGTTGGAACGTTTCTGCAACCTATATGATGTTATATCCCGCACCATGTCCTTCGAGCCAACTGATATTGGCCATTTTAGCTAACACGCCAGTGCGCTTAATCTTTTCACTGACCTTCCTCGTGCGGCATTGTAAGAGTGTAAGCTAAAAGATGCATTTCGCGTCCCTATAATTTTTCCCCACTTGTAATGAGTGTTTTTCACAATGATTGGCAATGAACTTGGTACATTCATGACGTAGTAGTGAACCATGGTCACCATTTATGTTCCTTAAGCCATGATTTATTTAGAAGTACTAGTCCGCAAGCTTAGCTGACCTTTATTATAGACCTCTCTACGGACTCTAGAAGCGGTTGCAATGCGAGGGTTGCGATGGTGTGAAAAGTCTAGCACTAAAGCCGAAAACTGAACACTGGACTCGGTACACTGGGCATTTTTGACAATTTTCTTATGCACGCATGTGTAGTGCGGTGTTTTTTGTGATCACGAGCACATCATCGCTGTGTCGTTCCTCATACTACCACGGGCCCTAAAAATGCGGAAACACGTTAAATTGAGACATGGGCGCGATGGTTCCCAAACACCGTACTATGTCTGCATTAGACCATTCGTGATGGTCGCATGGTAGAGCCGACTGCGACATTTTTCGCAGCGCGGAACTCGCGAACGAGTTGCATTTTCTCGCGGCTACATCGCCCCTTAGCCTGAAGTTTGGATGAACCATGGGGTGGTCGTGCGGGGAAGTATCTACTGCACTGTGGTACTCCATGGTACTAACGGTTCCAGCAACACGCGCTGGTCCTCGTCTGCTGTCTGTCACCTTTTCCTTTGTACTGCTCTTGCGCTAACCCTAGTACCATGAAAAACTGTACCAAGTAGCCCAATTCATAATGTTTCTATACGACGACGAACGAATTCGCTGCAAAGTAATTTCGAGTTTTTCTCGGGTCACGGTGCTCCGAAAACCTTTACTGCTTACATTGCGCAGAGCCATCTTGTTTGCATTGTGTGATCGTTCACCGCGCCTGTGCGACTTAAGTTTCACTGTTACACCGGGCCTGTGCCTGTTCCGTGCGACCATCATATAGTGCCGCGTCACGTGGTCAAATAGGGCATGGGAGTGGTCGCACACCCTTCTGTACACCACCGCTGTCCTTGTTCCACTCTTGTTTCGCCTTGTGGGTTGCACAAACACCACCTCACTCTGTGCCCTCTGTTCTTTCCACACACGCCCCCTCTCCCTTCTGTTTCACCTCCTCCACCACCACTCTACACCCTGCACGGTCTTCTACCAACTGCCCCGTCACTGGTCTTGCCTTCTCCGCGGCCGACTTCGACCGCGTCCTGCACAAAAACCGAAATCTCTGCACCCTGCATCGTCCCCTGTGGTGGTGGTCGTCATGGTGACGGTGATTGGTGACGCCAGGCCTGCGTCAGAGTAGTGTGGAACTGCTTCTCGACGGCTTCTCGTTGTCCAAGTCCGAGCGCAAGAAGCTCGAGAAACTCAACAAGTTCAACATTGATCTCCAGGGTGAGTTTGACCGCTGGCCCATATAAGGTGTGATCCCGGCATTTCAGACCGTTTGATGTGTGATGACCAACCGCGTATACAGCGAGCGCATGGGAAGTTACATGATATCTAATGATTGGTTATTTAGGAGGATTTCGAGCGTTCAGTTGTAATGGTTTCACTGATACAAGCAAAGGGATCGGGTAGGAATTACGGCTGTCTGTGTGTTATAAGGTGTTCCTTCCAAAAATCAAACATATTTGCTCAGAGATAGGTTTGGTAGTCGAAACGACCTAGTGTTACTGCATCCTCGAGGAAAAAGAAAGGTTTCGCGTCTGACCAGGGGTGATTCTCTTTCCACGCGCAGCTCTGTTCGCCGCCGTCGAGCACCATCACATCGAACGGGCCCGCTCCATTCTCGAGTCCAGCGACGTCGACGTCAACAGGTGAGCCAAACATTACCGGCTACTCACGCCTCATATATAGTGATGCTATACGGTGTAAGGTGGAGAGACTAATTGCTCCCTGTGCGCCTCAGTCGCAAGAATGGTAATAATTATGCGCTGCTTGACATGACATATGGAAAATTCAAGTTTTTAAACTAACATGTTGACACATTTCTTCATCGTTCTTCGCCTCTTCAAGCAATACTTGCCCGGCGAAGTTAGTAAGGTTGCCTTTGTCTATTTAGCTGACCTGTCGAGCAATTTCACCCAGTGCTCGCACCGTCCCACTGGTGCTCACATGGGATTTGACATCAGCGCCGACGCAGCTTCGTGATTATTACGTGGATGTATCTGAAATACTGGCAGCTACATTGGCGCTGTTTTTTCCCCCAAAGAATAAATCTTTGCTGACCAATTACATATGGGGTCATGAAACCTTTCCGTGAACAGGGCAGTTTTCACAAACGTGGATGGATAATCAGTTGAATATAAGGGGGGGAAATTAAATGCGGGACAACAGTACGCCGTATTCTGCAGCTTATGCCGTAAAACAGTTTCACGACGTCACGCACTGCGGTATGTCTGTACGTAGATCGCCGAGCGGACCGTTTCCTCGTACAGTTATCAGTGCGTGAATGCGGGCTTGTTGCTTGCTAGAGCTTGCATCCGTATTTCGCAGTACAAATTTGAACAACACACACACACAAGCAAATAAAGAAACGAAATAGACGGGGCGGACGCTGGTTCCAGTGCTGGTGCCGTCTATTTACCATCTTTCATTGTGCGCGTGGGTATCTTCTCCGGTTTCGCGCTCCGAATACGAATGCAAGATCCGCATATAGCGTAAGTACTAATTAACCATGTCTCAGCGGCGCAAAGTTCTCCGACCACTTTCCGGCCTACTTTTCAGCCGTGGGAAATCTCATGCACCTCGCGCATATGTGGACGCATCATCGCAGAGGGTGAAACGCGCCAGCGACGTTTCTCCATAGTCAAACTCGTCCTCTTAAGTGTGGCGGCAGCCATGCAGCGTGCGTCCGGCCGTTTCGAATTGTTCCTCCCACACAAACGCGCGTCGTTGGGAGTTTACACAACGCGTGTTTCGCGAGCAACGCGGCTTCGGCCTCGCTCTGGATGTGTTCGTCTCCGTGACGCGCTCGTAACGGCGTGACCGACACTCTCTCCGGCGCCGTTCTTTTTTTATGTTTGTGCTCTTCTGCTGGATGACTTCCGGAAAAGGGACGTCGGAGAGCAAGGGTTCGGGCGTTGAGCGCGTGCTTCGGCTCACGTAGGCCGCGCGGGGAGGGAAGGGAGCCCGAGCCACCTCTCGAGCCTCGGATCTCGTATGGGACCCCCCCTGCGTGTGGATGTTTACCCGCACTCCCAAGGAAAACAAAGTTACGCGCGCGCCCTGGAAACATCTGTCTTGGGCGAGATATCCTCGCGGCCGCATTGGTCACGTCGGGAAGTTGAACGCGCGAGTTAGAAACGTGGCACTTCGCGGACTCCTCGAGGGGTCGGTTCCCACGTTGGCCGAGGAAAACAAGCCCGCGGTCTCTGTCTAACTGGGTCGACGACTCGCGCGCGCGCTGAAAGTATCTATTTCGCCCCTCTGGCAAGAAAAGGGGTGACTCAACTTTACCGGAACCCGCCGCGGTGGCTAATTGGCAGTGGCGTTATGCTGCTGAACGTGAGGAAAAATAAGATGATATATGGAGCATTACGTCTTTGCGTGTCCAACTATGTTAAATGAACTCTATAACGAGTGCGTGTAGGTTTCATTTTTATTCAAAGCGATTTGAGCAACCGTTCTTCTGGTTTCTCTTCGCCGACTACACACACACACACACACGCATAACACACGTGCCATTCGCCGGCGGGGTCGCGCCACTGTAAACTTCCTCGTCTTGCTCGGGGGCGCGCGCGCGCTGGCCTTTTCCCTTCTCCGCGGCATTTCCACAAAAAGAATGCCACAGCCCCACAAAGACGCGGCGAAAAAGAAACCGTTCCTCTCCGAATCTCTCCTCTCCGCCCCTTTCTCGACACGCCGAAAAAACGCCGTGAGTCGTCGTCGACGTCGTCCGCCGCCCGTCAGCAGCGGCAGCCGACGTGTACAACTCGAGGGGTGAGGAGTCACGGTCCAGCGGCTTTCCCGGTTCGCGGCCTTCCCTTCCTGCTGGAGCGGAGGCCCGCCTGCTGGGCCGTAGAACATCGGGCCAGAGCAGCTGCCGTTGCAGAGCGCGGTGTCGTCTCTCGAGTTGGGCCGGTCGCTGGTGTTGTGACCCGCGCGAGTCGTCCATTTGTGAATAGCGAACGGGTTCACGTGTTCTGAAAGTATGGTGCATGTTCGGCTACGTGGACTACGGTGTGCCTGCAACGTGAAGCGTTGTACGCGGGTAGATGGCCGGGTAACAAGTGCATTGTAGCGTCGACCGACGGTGGTGCACGATGAAGCGCAAATACGTGTGAGTCCCGGTCATTCTGCTCTCTTTGGTGTTTCTTTATTTATCCTGCCTTCATTTTATCGTCTGTAAGTCAACCAACATATTCGTCGAGTCGTAAAGCACGCGGTACGGTTACTTTGTAGCGATAAGGGAGAGGAGGATTGTGAGGAGGGTTTGTATCGTATACGTCCTGACTTTTACTGTAGCGAGAGTTAGCCCAAGGGCACGAGATCCAATCCCGGCCGCGGCGGCCGCATTTCGATGGGAGCAAAATACAAAAAAAAAAAAAAAAACGCACGTGTACTGTGCATTAGGTGCACGTTAAAGAACCCCAGTTGGTCCAAATTAATCCGGAGTCCCCCCACTACCGTGTGCCTCATAGTCAAATGACATGTTTCGGCACGTAGAACCCAATAATTCAGTTGCTATAACGAGAGTATATGCTCGAAGGAACGCGATCTCAGTCGAGCGTCAGACACCGAGAGTGCGAGCCCCTCTTCGTCGGCGGGTCAATCATGACAGTGCGTCCACAGTGCGCGCCAGTCTTCTTCGCTACAGAATGAATACTATACGAATTGAAGAACGGTTCTTCATTGTACAACTCGGTGCTCACCGCCATGTGAGAAAAAAAAAGTTAACCATAACTCTCAGTGCGGAGGAGAGAGAGAGAGAGAGAAAGTATGCACAGAAAGGCAGGGAGGTTAACCAGAGGTAGTTCCAGACGAATGCAGACCAGACGAATGTTGAGGTCAGGCACCGGAAGTGCTCACTGGAAAGTACACCCATACACGGAATCGTTCAGACTCCGTACCCCCAACCTGCTCCCCCATTCGGCCCCTAACGTTTTCCTTTGTGCTTCATTGCGTAATTTATGGCATCGTACTGGTCGTGACCACAGACAGGAAACAAATCTATGGGAACCTGCACGGCTTAGAACGAACATAGCGGCAGTTGTGGAGCACCCGCATATCTTATTGCCATCTACGCGGTATTCTCTGCCTCGAAAGCATAAAAAAAAATGACTCGCCATCCTGGCCCGCCGAAAGTGGATGTCCAGCGAAGCTGTGGGAAACCGCCACTACAACTGCTCAGGGGGATATTCTTTATAAATACGAAATCATTACATGGCCCATGACGCGAAAAATCTGGCGTTAACATTCGATGGTACCAAAATCCATGTTACCAAGTGGGGACGTCACGTTTGATATGACGAAACGTGATACATCATCACCTCAAACGTCCCGTGATGACGTAATCACACCAAAGGTCGCGCGATGACATATACGTCGAACATTACGTGATAACGGCATCGTCACGTCACGATATCGCCTGACGACGTCATCACTCCAAACGTGACGTCACTCGATGACGTCATCATTAGGTGTTGATGTCAACTGGTGACGTCATGTGTAGCCTCTTGGAGGCGCAGCACACTGTGCGCTTCTGCTTTGCACAGTCTCCGGGATCGGCCCACATTTTTGTGTGATCGAAGGTCGCTCACGCGGACCCGAAAAATCCTGACCAACTAGAGACTAACAGTTTCGCTGTAAGAAAGCATAAAGCTCTTCATTCGCGTCGGGTAATGTATCGGTATCGTTGGTAACCGCTACACAGCCTCGCGGATCACCGCGAAGCAGTGGTAACGAGACACCGCTCGTTCCGTTTCTCGCAGCGTGAACACGGACGGCTTCACGGCGCTCGACGTGGCCGTGCTGACGGGCGAGGCGTCGCTGGCCCGGCTGCTGCAGTCCCGTGGCGCCAGCGAGAGCCCCCGGTTCCCGACGCCCGAGGCCAGGGCCACCCAGCTGTCGGCGCTGCTGCGCGAGGCTCACCGCTGCGTCGACGACCTGGCCGGGTGCGTGGCCTCCGCGTCGGCCAACCAGGGAAGCCTGTCCAACGCACTGCTCAAGGTACGTACGAACGCGCACGCCTGCTGACTGCCGAGTTCCGAGGGGACACAGCGATTCGCGCGCTGGACGCTTAGCGGGTCCAAGGACGAAGCTGATGGAACAGAAAACCGCGGGTGCTTAACATTAAGAGAAACGAGAATGGCAGGGTTGATTGGAGAGCACGAGGGTGCAGCTGGTATGCTAGTTGACGGGAACAGAAAAAAAAAAGAACAATGACTCACCCTCCCGGCACAACGAAAGTGGAGGTCCAGCAAAGCTGTGGAAAACCGCCACTGCAACAACTAGAGAGCTGGGGGTATTCTTTATGAATACGAAATCACTGTATGGGCGGGGCCATGAAGCGAAAAAAAATCTGGCGTTAACATCCGATGGTACCAAAAAACATGCGACCATGTGGTGACGTCACGTTTGACATTATGACCAAACCACCTCAAACGTCGCGTGAAGACGTGTTCACACCAAATGTCGCGTGATGACATCATCATAACAGCTTCGCCGTAAAATGAAGTAGGCAAATTTGAAGCATAGCATGGAGTCGGCTGATGCAAGACAGTGGTAATTGGAGATCGCATGGAGGGTCTCCGCCATGTAGCGGACATCAAGTAAATTGATGATGACGCGTATTGCCGTCAATGGAACGCTAGAGCATCGGAGAAGTTGCCGGCGGCATCAGCACTAATAGCAATATACACTGATGGTTTGCTCAACCACGAGACAGAACGCCTTTGCGCTATAGCAGCTCTCTAGGATTAAGTTTTTCATGGTCTGTTTGTTTCTGCGAAACTCGGCGTCACTAGATTACGCCATCATACGACGCCGCTGATTACTGCATGTTCGGTGTTCTGTGAAATCGTGGTTCGTATAAGTTGTACGGTACTGTGTGCCTTCGATTCGAACACAAAAGAGGCACTCTCAAAGCAGACAAAAATACTTGGAGCCCTTTGTGCTGCTTTCCATCAGCACGAGTGTCCCAGCGTGGTATCAGAGATTTGCACGCGCGGTGTTGATAAGGCCCACGCGCGCGCACAGATTTCAGAGGCCATGCTCCGAGGCTACTGAACGTACATGTGTAGTAGCCTCAGAAGGAGCACAACACGTCAATTTCGTTCTCTATGTGCGTGCCGCAGGAGAAGGAGCGCCAACTGAGCCTATGGAAAAGGCGCCTGGAGCTCATCTCGGAGATGAAGGCCGGTTTCGACGAACTCCGTAAGCCCACGCTCTTTTTGCTGTTGGTTGCAATCGTCTCACTCTCAGTTCGTACGCCCGTCTGCTCAGTTTCCCATTGGTTAATGAAGGGACTGTCACCGTGGCCTCTGCAGGGCCGCCGGATCCGCCCAGCCGAGTGACCCTGGAAGTGGTGGGTACGCAGTCGCTTCGGGTGCGCATTTCCGAGCCGCCGTTGGCCGCGGTGCAAGCCAGGGCCTTCGTCACCAAGTACAGAGGTAAGCACTCTTGCCGCCGTCTTTTAACGTCCATGGCCTCCGCGACACATTGTGCACCTCCGCACTGTGCTTGTGACTGCGGGAAAAAATCCCAGTCGCAAGTGCCTGGTACCCAATGTTGCAAACGAGAAAAACGAGGAAATAACGATCGTTCTAAATTTTTGTATTCGCAGTAGTCGACAATGGTTATATGTTCTTGAAGTGTCTCAAGTTAGAGAAGTTCAACTGCAGAAAACTAAGTTTTACTTATAAAGGTGTAATACTGGTAGCAGCTAGATGGTCCCGAATATTTAGCAGACTATTGCGTCTTGGTATTTAATTTGCTACCCACCAAATTTAGCGGCCGGTTGCAGAGGGAGAAATCGGGAGTCTCTCGCGAACTGTGTGTCTAAATATCAAATGGGCCTTAGAGATGCCAGCGCGAGCTACACAGTAAGAAGTCTTCACAGTATGTCAAGTGTAACATCGTGTGCTAAGAGCGTACTGACATAGAAAAACAACTTTTTTTTTCTCGCTTGTCCGCAGTTGAATGGTGCGAACGCGAGGACTTCGCCCTCGGCGTGGGCTCAAAGGAGCTGTCCGATGTCCAGTTCCTGGAGTACGTCATCCGGGACCTGGAGAAAGGCACGCCCTACTTCGTACGCGTGGCTGCCGGCAACGCCAAGGGCTTCAGCGCTTACCAAACCTCGTGGCCTCCCTGCGCCAGGCCATCAAGTAAGGATCTGTTCAAACTATATATAGGATTGCGACAAGCGTGACAAGGGGATGCTGTTGTAACTCTCGATTCGCGATTTTCTTACGACTTCTGCCTCACCAACCTCAGCGCTTCCTGAAACGCGCACTTCGAATCTTAAGCTCGAATGTCGTCGTGTAGTGTACTACAACAATCGAGAAACTGTGCTACGTTCCACTACTTGTTGCTGGGTTAGTTGGTTCATGGTCGTTAGTTATGGTGTAGAAGAGCGCGAGACGTTATAGAGGGATGGACATTCATATCGTAAGGAAACGGGACCTTTCTCTTGACGCTCGTTCATGTCCTGTCGTTACGTCATATCGTTGCGCATCCTTTTACACCATAACAAGTACAGCGTTGGCGCCGATATAGTTCACGGAATGTGTACAGTGTGGTCCACTGTTTACGGGAAGAGCTACCTAGTAATAAAAACTGTACAATTGGTTCATTTTTCTACCTTTTCATTGGAAAGCAGTGGCTGATGCGATCCACTGGACGTATGGTTAAAAACATTGGTCTGTGTACCTGTACGTCATATTTTAGAGATAACCGACAGCGTAATAATAAAGTGTGCGTTCCCTTTAACAGTAAAGTATACCGTGCAGATGCAGAACACGTTAATGTTCTAAGATTATTGAAGTATAGCACTCAAAGTGCCGCAAGTGGACGCGTGTTCACTAACAAGCCCACTTGTTGTGGCGCTCTCAGGTTGGCGCGACTTGGAGGACTGCTCGCCGCGGTGGACCGGCCGCATCGACCGGCTCGACTCGCTCTTCCTGCAAGTGATGGAGTCGCGGCCCCTACACGGATGCTCCGAGCTGCAGAAGATCAACCCGTCCGCAGGCATGGGCTCTGCGACGTCCTTTGGAGGTTCCGGAGAGCTGTACGACGTCACGCCCATGCAGCAGGTACGTACGTTCGCAGTTCACATCCGGGCATACCCAACTACTTCCGGAGGTAGACCCTCCGGAAGGCCGCTATTCTGTTCTTTATAAGAATAAAGAATCGTTTCATCTTTGTTCGTCTTAGTCGAGTTGTTGCGCTGGCACACCATAAAAAAGAAGAAAGAAAGCACCCGTGTTTCGCATATTTTGTCGCAAAGGGTGTGACCGTCGGCTGTATGAGTTCGTTTCTTATTCCCAGCTTTTTTTTTTTTTTTTCGTGTTGCATCTATAGGCTAAAGCATCGCAATAGTTTGGCAAGCGAGCGCACTATTCAGAAGGAAAAGACGATTAAAGCAGATACACAAGAAAGGGAAAGTAGCACTTGTCTTAGGTATGGCTTTCGTTTGCCGCGTCTCTATTGTACGTGGTCCAGGATCCGCTCCAGGTCCTTCAACTTGCTTTTCCAGCATAGCGAAAATGCCTCCCGCGGCCGCCACAGTAATAAATAAAATGCGGCTGAAATTCGATGGTACGCTGCTTACTACTAGGGCTCACTTGTTGTAGCACGCGCGTGCATGCCGAGCACTGGCTTGCCGACAATGCGCTTGATTTCCGTCTGAAGGGCGCCGACGTTATTTCGCACGCCATTTGTGGAGTAGCGCAAGAATTTGCAGGGAAGAAACACGAAAAGTGCTCGTCATCTTTGCCTCCAAGGCGACAAAGGTAGAGAGGTTTTCGTTGTACGGGGAAGCTAGCTAGCTACCTTGGAAAGGGGAGTGAAAGAGCTAGTTCCAAGGATTTATGGCGTATACGGTCAGAACTGCCGCGTAACTTTATGCTTTTGCGCCGTTGGTCTCGCAGAGGCGGCAGATGCGCAAGAGCATTCGTCAGCTGTTTGCGGCGGCGCCCAAGTTCCAGCGCACGCTGAAGAGGGGCGTGTACCTGGCGTGCCTGTTCTACAACGAGGACCGCATCCTGGTCACCACCGAGGAGACGCTACCTATCCTGGAGGTGGACGACTGCTACCCGGCCTCCTTCCAGACGGACTTCCACTGGCTCATGAAGGCAAGACGATCGGCATTCTTTGTGTACTAAGCTGTAGAGCTCGTTATAGTCATTGCACGTTGATTGGTCGGTAGTTTCGCTTTAGAGTAGTAGTAGTAAACGCTTTATAGAAATTTTTCGAAGGTGGTGGGTTTCCGAGCCCTTCATCCTACGGTCTCGCTGGGGACGCAGATGCATCAGGAGATATTCGCGATCAGGTTGCTGGGCTCTATATATGGTAATTTGCGAGCTCTCTCATGTTAGGTTGCACCAAAGGCAAGGAATTATAGGCGCTTGTTGTGAAACTGACAAGAAGCTCCGCATAGGTACAAACGCAGTGTCTCGACGCGTCAATGTTTCGTTCATTTCGCGCTCGCTGCTCTTGCGAAAAATGACTATAGCATCTGGTCTGGTGCGCTGGATTCTCTACGTTGCGAGCGGCCAGCACGGTCACGTAATGGTCATTTCCTGCCCTGGCTTTTGCTTTGAGGTAGCGCAGTACGTTGCTGAATTTCTTGCGGTTAGCGTATACGTTCTCTGACGATTCCTCTGCGATGTCGTTCAGGTTGCGTGCACGTGGGACGACGTGAAGACGCTCCGGCTGGACATGGAGAAGAGTCACAGTTCGTCGAACGTGCACTTTCGCAGCAAGCTGCTGCAGACCGTCGAACAAATGCAGGTGAGGCGCGACACTCGCAACACCTTCTCTCGGTTCTCTCTACTCCTTCGTAAGGAGAGACAGTTAAATTTAGCTTCCGCGTTCTCTGTGCAAAGTGACTTTGAGCTTTGCGTACGACTCCGCGTGATTCCCGCGTAGCCTGCACCTGTCGTGCTAAGCCCCACCCTCCATATCTTGCGCGCAGTCTGCGCTGGGCGTGCAAGACCTGGGTCAGGTCTATTACAAGCCGCTGCGAGACTACGAGGGCACGGCGGTCGTGTGCGTGGTCAAGTACGTGAGCGAGCCGAAGACGGTGAGCGCACTGTCGGTGCGCTGGATACCCTTGGCCAAGATCCAGCGACGCATGCCCAGCGTCAGCGACGGCGGAGAGCTGCCATCGGCCGCCGAGATGCTGGTCTCTTCCATACAGGTGAGCACGGAGCTGGGGTCGCGTGTCTTGCTGAAGGTCGCTAGCACTGTACATGCTTGAATTTGTCTGTTCCTTTATACGCCAACTAATGCATTGGTGAATGTTTGAGGCTGCGGTTAGAGTGCTAGATGTTTAGTTCGCTGTACTGCGGTTGCCTTGACTATGGTAAAGAGTACGCATGACTGTAGCGTTAAATAGTTAGAAAGCCAAGGTGAAAGGAAGGGGGCGAACCATACTAGAGCTGCCTGCCAGTTTGTGGAATATGTCGAGCGAAGATGGATTATTAGAGGGAAGGGCGCAGTCTTCTACAGTAGAACCTCGCTGTTCCGTTTGTCACGGGATCGCAAAAAAAAAGAAAAAGAAAAAAAACGTAACAGCGGGGAAACGCAAGAGCCGGGAAACAGGAAAAACTGAGAAATGGGTGTTGTACTGCGCACAATATTATTTTAATTCTTACGTGTGAAAAAGTAGTTTCGCCCGACAGCCCAAGTATCGATTCCGATAAACTATACAAAGTTTTATCGTCCGTATAAACTTGTAAACACTCGCTTATGAACTAATTAACAAGCGCCCACAGGCAAACATGAACATGAAACAGCGATGAGCGCGGACACGCGCTGTCAAACGCTGGCGTGAGGAATTTAAGCGCCGCTGCAGAAGCGAGCGAAGTGACCTTCGTGCTGTTGTCTATCGCTTCAACGCAAGCTGAGCGCCGAGAACACACAGCACGCACAAAGCTACGAGCCGCCGACGCACCTACATTGCGTAGACTCTGCTCCCACGCAGATCGCTTTCAAGGTAGGGCCCGCGCGCACGCGCGCCGCCGCGCAGTATGATGCCAGAGAACAACGCTGCCCGCTATCCTTCCCCCCTCGCTCTCTCGCCGGCGCCTCGAGCGCAACGGAAGAAGGCGCGCTTCCTCCCTGCTTTTCTTTCGCGCGCGAGATTTAGGCGCGGTCGTCGGCTCCCCTCGCACGCTTTCACTCGCACATACAGCATAAGGCCGTTTCACATGGTGCGATTTTGCACTGCGATTTTCGCAGCTGCGATTTTCGCAGATGCGAAATTCGCAACGGCCATTTCACATGGTGCGATGTCAACAATGCGATTCTGCGACGCCCAGGGTTGCTTGCTGCCAGATTTTGTCGCACACGCCGCATAATTTCGTTTAATGTAATGAAAAAAACGTGCGCGTTATAATATAATTGACCTCTCTTTATTAGGATCAAATAATACGTGCGTTTTGTAATTTAAAAACGCTTCAAAGTTTAGTTTGTTTTGGAGTGCGCAACAGCGGTTTGTGAAGTTCAATACGAGGAGAAATGGCGGACGTAAACAGCTGTTCGCAGGTCGTCGTTCAGCGTTGTGTGCTGTCTCGTGTGTGTTTTATGCCTGTGTCGTTCTACCTGCGGTTAAACAAATTACAAGAGGACCTATCAACAAGCCCCTATAGCTGTTGTCATCGCATATGCAGTATTCGGGATTCGGCGGAGTCGTCATGTCAACGCAGAGACCCTCGCGCTACCCGTGATTAACGTCAGCTTCTGAAAAACGGATGTGTGTGTGTATTGCTCGTGATTGCGCATTAGTGGTTCCTGCTCCTAGCAATATTCTTGCACAAAACTTAGCAGCAAGCACCAACCCAAAAGCTCACGTCTACCCCTGAACAAAGCCGCAAATGATCTGTGTGTAATTACTGAACGTGCAATGGAATTTGTGTTGTGAACGTTTATCTTAGCGCCAGCCTGGCTCGTCCGTCTCGGCGCCTGTGCTGTAATTATTCATACAAGTGCTCTCTGAATATTTCGAAAGGAGTAAAAGCCGACACCACATTTTTTTAGGAGCTGCAGTCACTTGTGTACGTAGAATCGTATCATGCTGGCAGACATGGGCGTCGTCTATTTTCTCGTCCTGTTTCTTGCGCTGTTAGTGTGCTGTGAATCTGTATCAAGAAGCTTAAGTTAATATGCTGCAGTACGTAGCGCAGCCACACGGCTAACATTAAAATACCTTGTTAGGAGTACGTTTGTTTGTTTAATAACAAAATCGAACGCTAAAATTTTGTATTCATGGTGGCAAGTGTAAGGTAAGAAGCTATCGAAACTATCCGCTAATGGCATGCGTGTGCTTCTACCTGCTTCAGCACGTTATCCCTGATAACCCCTGATAACCAAAAACATATGCAACTGGAGCAGGTGCTATGATTCCTTTCCTGGAAATGAAAGCCAGCATCCCAGTCTGTTAAGCTAGTCATTTTCTTAACCTATATTAGACCAATGTTAGAGCATGCTAACTGGAGCCATTTCAAACTGGGTTATTTGACTAAAATAAGAAAGTGCAAGGAAAGTGTCAAGGTACAGTCTAATCTGGTATTCCCGAACCTATTGTATTAGCAAAACTTTATGCCTCCCTGAAGTGTCTGCATTAACCCAATGCTGAAAACAGGGGAAGCTGATTCCCTTTCTTGCTATTGAAAAGCTGCTAGTATCTCAATAACAGACCACTTATGTTCTAAGAGAAAGTGAGGGGCACTGACAATATCTCTAATCTTTTGTATGAGCCTTCACCTTGAACGAAAATGGAATAAAAATATTTACCTTTGCAAGCCTCAGAATCCAAACATTCTCAAAATTTTGAGGAGCCACATTAAATTTTTGAGATACAGACAATAAAAAGTGTGCCTAAGTACAAGTGCACACTGAACACACTTGAGTGGTTGAGTGGCCAGCTGCAAATGCAAAAGCGTCCATAGCTACTACCTCGAGGTAACTGCTAGGTTGCACGTGTTTCTCCTATAGCCCATGTACCTGGCAAGGGGAATGGTTATACGTAGTCCTGTGCTTTTTTTTTCAATAGGTGGTGGCTAGCTGATTTCATCTGTTTATGTATTTATCGTTTGTGTGCATCTTATGTGCATGTGTTTGTGTCATGTTCTGATTGTTATACGTGCAGTGATGCAAGAATCTTTTTTTTTAATATATTGCACTACAGTCATTTATTAAACTTTGTGTTGAAATGTACAAAATGTGGCCACCCAGTAATGGTTAGGACAGACAGCAGGATTGGCAAAAAATATGATGCAGATCCAATGCACTTGCTTGAATCGACATGAGGCGAAGCTTTCACGCAACGGCCAGTTGAACTCTAGAAAACTAACTGCAGTGTTTACAGTTGTCCTTATTTCACCCGATGCAACACATACTCATAGACAATGTTTGCTTATTCACCGCACAGGTCACATAATGTAATGTATACATAGCACGGTGAACTCACTCAAACGTCGGCTCACTAAGACTTCGAACTAACCGTGAGTCTGAGTTCGTTTCAGCCTGACTGAGTCGAATTTTGGTGAATACGAGTAAGAGCAAGCTCAGTTGAGTAAACTTTCAGTGAATATTGTCATGTGGTAGTTGGGGAAAGCTGATCCAAGTATAATTTTAGTGAATATGAGTCAAAGCAAGCTCGGCAAGTAGATTTTTGGTGAATATGACTCAGTGCAAGCTCATCTGAGTAGAATTCTGATGAATATAAGTCGGAGCAAGCTTGGCTAAGTAGATATTTGGTGAATATGACTCGGTGCAAGCTTGCCTGAGTAGCATCTTTGTGAATATTAGTCAGATCAAGCTCGGCCAAGTACAATTTTGGTGAATATGAGTAGGAGCAAGCTCGGATAAGTAGAATTTTGGTGAATATGACTGAGCAAGCTCGATTGAGTAATGATGGGATATGGTTATACGAGTTTATGCAGTAATACATGTAAGTGCAGACTCATTAGCAACATTGCCTCCATCTTGATGGGCTATACCTACGCCTCACTTTATGAGCTGTGGACATGCAAGACCCACCCACACTTGAAAAGATACTATCATTCATACGAAGGAATGCAACCGGCTGACTTCACTGCACAATTTTGATCTGCTTTTGTTTAATGAGTTATCTACTGCTTATAAAAACAAGGTGTTCGCCTGCTTTTCGCATTATTGCATGTGTTTTACAGGAAGTAGAGACAGAGAAGCAAGAAAAGGCAAGGATGTTTATGGCTAAGTAGTTTCTTAGAGTACTGCGATATGTTACAACCAGCATAAACAAAAGTAATTCGATGCACTGAAGTAAGCGAAATGTGCAATTACCTTTTAATGTGAGGGTTAATACAGATGCAGTAAGGATGCAAAGTCTGCAACACACTGAATGTTTATTGGTTTTTTTTTATTCAGGAGAAAAATGATGCATCAGAAAAATTAGAAAAAAACTGTTAATATTGCTTCGAAAATAAATTGGCAATACTGCTTATTCCCAGTCAAAGCGTGAAATATGCTATTGTAGAACATTCACTACGATATCCAGTTTGCACGTTCGCTTTGCGTCTCGCAGCGGAAGTAACAGAACCTTGAAATGAGATAATTAATTGGGGAAAATGCGCATGAAAGCTCTAACCAACCAACTGCAACTAAATGGTCGCGCGTATAGCGTGACCAAGCATTTGGTCACGCTATACGCGCGACCACAGCATTTGTCCGTAGTTGCATATTCTTTAAATTGTTCCGTCCGTAAAAGCATACGGCGATAAAACTGTGGCGTTTTCGTATATCGCGAGTTGTCTCCAGAACCAGAAAATTGGGACGACATCCGAAGGCCATGCCTTCCCGTGAGGGACACCTCGTAGTATTTACCAACTCGCAGCGCGTGTGAATAACGGAAAATCACGCAAAAGTACGTACTATCAGCACCCGAAGCCAACCTAAAAAACAGCGTCGTCAGATTAGCAACGTAGCGTGTCAACAAACTCGTAGAAATCACAGAACCGAATCTGACCTACGAGTTTTTATCTGCACTATTCGCGTGTCGGTGCTGATGTTACGTACCGATTGCGTAATCCAAGGCTCCACTCAATTAGTTGCACTGTTCGAGGCTCATTGATCCAATATTTATAGACAAAAAAGTATCTATAAACGTTGCGTTGAGCGACCGCCGCCATTTTCCAAAACAGACCGCGAAATACCTCTCGGCGCAATTTCGACGGAAATATCGCAGCGATTGCTGCGACGTTGCGACGCTGCGACCAACCGGTTGGTCGCAGCCGAAAATCGCAGAAACGGCCCTGCGACTGCGATTTTCGTCGCATGCGACGGAAATCGCACTTCCGGTGCGATAATCGCAGTGTAAAATCGCACCATGTGAAACGGCCTATACGGCGCGCGGCGACGGCGTTATCGCCCTGGGACTTGATACATAACATCTATTAGCCAAAACCAATTTTAGGGCCGCAACGCGTCATAGACACCATCTTTGGATAGCAAATGCGGATCTCAAGGGCCATACTTTTGCTGGCGGAAACCGAAAATACGTAATAAGTGTCGCCCCCGGCACTTGTCCATCGTCAAGCAACCAAGCCAAGCGACATGAAAAGTCAAAATGGCCGCTCGGGCCGGTGCGGGGTGGCAGTTCGCAACGTATGATGCGGGGACGGTCCCACAGTTTCGACGTAACAGCGGGATTACCAATGCATTGGGTTCTATGGGAGCTGTGCCGGGAAGGGCCGAAAACGACGTAACAGCCGGGAAAACGCAGCACCCGGGAACGTAACAGCGGGGTTTTACTGTATTGCAAACTTCGGAGTTTCTACTGCTAACGTCATTTGCCAAGTGTCCAACTCGTTTGAGTTTATGCTACAAGGCACGGCGATAAGAGTCGCAGGCGAGAGCGTAGTAGGTTTCGCCGCAGGGAACATCAGCTTTCTTTCTCCCTGCTTAATCCTCTTTTTCTTCTTTCTTCCCTGCTTTTGTACGGTAGCGAACCGGACGCTAAATTTCATTCCTGAACTTTTTTTTATTTGCTTTAGTTTTTGGGCTTAAGCTTCGTTCGAATCACTGTTGAGGGCCTGAAAGAAGCTGCGTAGATTGGCCTCTTTCTCAAACAAAGCAGCACGTTAAGTGTAATCTTTGCAGTCCTCCTCCTTCCCAATCGCTTTCCCCATGATTGTGGGCTGCTATATACCGGTAAACACTGGACAAATTCTCTCAATTTTTTAAAAGAGCTTTCTCTCTTTCTTAGGGGTGTTTCCTGGTTGCTAAACAACGATGCGCAAGCACTGCGCTTTGTATGAAATCGCTGACACAAAGGACGCGCTCTGCGTTGCAGGAGATGATGACGTACAACCAGACGAGCAGCAAGCCCCTGCCGAGGGGACTCTACCTGGGATACCTGAAGCTCAAGAGCTCCATGGACCTTATCAGCGTCCTAGTACCGTACCGAAACCCGAACGTCCTACCCCACTGCCGCATCAGGGACAATCCGCACGTCTCACGGTACGGGCCTTTAACTTGCACCGATTGGGACCTTCGACTTCTTTGTCTCGGGAAAGATTTCGTTGTCTTTTCCGACCTGAATAAATCGGCTGATGGTGTCTGCCCTACAAAATGTATCTCCACGTACATAACTGCTGACGTGGTTTGCGTGTTTGCACATGCTACCTACGGACTTGAAATTCGGAACGAACTCGCCCGTCGTCTTGTTCGACTGCTGTTCTTAGAATGCTTTTCGCATAGTAATGTCAATAACCCAGGAAGGTTGAATATATAAAGAAAAATGCGGCAGAACTCAAATCACGATGACTGCCGTCGGCAATGCAATTAGCATTCGAGCAATGTATGACCTATGTGGTGATCGAGGTCGCACCGAGACGCTGACACCCAGCGGAATAATAGCAAAGTTAGCAGCGTGCATATATATTCTTCGCAGCGAGGAGTGGCAGTGGCTCAAGAGCCTCGGTGACCTGAGCCAGTCGCCGCCGTCCAGCGACGAGCTGCGGCCCGAGGGTGCTTCTTCAGTGGCGCCGGACGCTGGCAGCGAGTCGTCGTCCGAGCGCAGGCCGCAGCTGCAGCCCGACGAGTCGCAGCTGCGCTTCCAGCGGGCCGTCTCGGCGGCCGCCAGGAGCCTCTTCGCGCAGCTGGAGGTGCCGCCCGAGCTCTATGACGCGCACAGGTTCGTTGTCACGCACTGCGCGAGACGCCTACGTTATATATAAGCTACCGGTGCCCTTTTTGTAAACTCATCCGTGTGTTTCGCACCTTTCAAGGTTGGCATTAGTTTGAAGAAACCTGGTGAATACGGTGCTTGTACCGAGTAGTGAAATCACCTGTTGTTCGGGATACTGCAGTTCTCTCTATTGCAAGAATCATTTCACGTTTCTTCCAGTAAAAGACGTGCATGTTACTAAACTGTTTTATTACGATAGAAAATATATGGACAGCCTGGGGGGGGGGGTATTCTGTAAGAGCCCACCTAGTGGACTGTCCACTTCGGCTGTCGCGATTGGCTCCAGCACCACGAGCACGAAGGTGCCAGCCAGTCGCAAGGGGCGGGGGAGGAGAGAGGCAGGCGAGCCCGCGTAGCCTCCTCTATAGCCTGGCCGTGACCTACGCGGTACGCGCGCTCTAACTTGAAGGTAATCCGGCGGGTGCAAAACATGGGCGAGCCAAGATGGCTGGTGGCTTCGTGTGCGCTGACTTCCTGCACGCCTTGTGTTTGAACTCCCGCAATCTCAATTTCGGAGACGTGTTGAAGCGAGAGAAGCATAAAGCGTTTGCCCCGCGCTGTCTGCGCTCTTCAGGCCAGCATTGTGACAGCGAGCGTTCTTAGCCATCGAGTGAGATCTGTTCATGTTTGCCTGCGCGGCACGTGACGCCATACTTGTTAATTAGTAAGGGACTGTTTACTGCAATTCATACTGGTCGATAGAACTAGGAACCTCGCTTCTTGTAGCCTAATACTTTGCTATTGCTATGAATGGGCCTCTTGTGTTGGAGTTTGAGGTATAGTAGCGGCGCCTGGTGGCGGCGAGAGAAGTTATCTGGGTAGTACCAGCTTGGGTAGTATTGAGCCCTGGCTGTGGCGAAGCACGTTTCCAGCACGAGTTTGCGTTGATTCGTATTTTTTCCGCCCTGTTGCGAGTGCGAAAGGCTCGTCTCTTCTCAAGGCTGCGAGCCGGCCGCAGCCTAGTTTTATATAAACGGACTCTCCGTGTGCCGTGGGAGGTAATGCTGGAAGCAGAAGGAATCGGCGACGCCGATCCGGAGAGACCTAGCTCAGCCTCGAAAAAGCGTCGCCGTCGTTACTGCTGCGCCGTGGGCTGCCACGAGTAAGAAGACCTGAATCCCAGCATCAGATTCTACCGTTTCTTCAAGGCCTCACGCAGTGGAGCGTCGGGCGCGCTGGATAACTTCACTACCCCACTACGAGCAGCACAAGTTCGAGAGTTAAATGTGCTCATCCTTGACCTCAAGTCAACACGTTAACGCAGCGCAGTAAGGCAGTACTGATTACAGCACATCGATGTTCGAGCGCTGTCATTAAGGGCTACATCAAGCCAGAAGCGCACAATAGCTCGCGCTGCAGCGCGCGATTCGCACGTACGTTACTGCGTGCTCATATGCATTGCATCAGTTATTTATCAGTTGCTAAAGGCACAGATGGCCGCTACTACAGCGCAGGTATAACTACTTGTCTAGCGGCATGCAGTCAACAAAGATTGCAGGAGGGCCCGCCGTTTCGCGGCATGCTGAAAGACCGCTGCCATCGCGGCGCGTATGATCGTGCGCTGGAGCAGTTCTGTACACATGTCTGCTTATTGCTGCTGTGAACTCATTTATAGCAAGCGTTTCCTCGCGTTTGTGCGCCTGAATCTAGCAGTGTCCAAACCTTACCCTGAAGTTCAACTTCGTCCGCGGCTGGCTTCACTTGCACTTGACACCGCGCTAAAACTGCGCCGCTTATTTCTTGAACGGCGTACACGTATTCGGCGTTGCAGAATTTCTTGCCTCTACGTAGCGTGCCATCCCTGAAAAAAATCTTCGGCACCCGATATTCGCTGAAGGTCATGGTACAACAACCGAAAGTGGCGGGTCCGTATTGTAAACGTGCTTTCCGAATTAGACGACCAAGCTTGGTACTACCCAGCTCAGGACAGAGGGCGCTCTTTAGCACCGTTTTCGCAGCGCCCCCTGGGCAAAGCAGGGACCCCATGCTTCGCCTTTCTTGTGTAACTGCGACTTTTTCAGCCCTCACAGCTGTAGAAGACCAATAGAAGACAGAAACGCAAGAACGTTTTCCATGCACGGTCATAACCTTGTGACGACATCGACGTAGAAGGCAGGCTTTTTTCGCGTGTATATACGTTCCTGCTATATTAAATCGCTTCGCTCTTGCGTTAATTTGCCGAGCGTCCGCGTGCGCACAGCGTCCTGCTAGAGTACACCATGATAGTAGGAAAGGCTTGTTACGTTGCTTCGAGCATAACACGACCCAACCCGGCCCTTCTTGCTCACAGGTTGTACGACGCCGAGGTGGTGGAGTTGGCGGAAGGGGTGAGCTTCCTGCTGGTGCTTCCGGCAGTGGAGAGCGTGTGCTCCGTGCCAGGCCAGCGGGACGAACTCACCTCGCGCGCCGACTGCCTCGCCCTGCCGGTGCAGGTGTTCGAGGTGGTGCACCTGGGCACTTACCAGGCGCCCCTGATCGCCCGATACGCGCGCGTCTCCGCCATGCTTGAGACGGACACAGTGCTCGCCCAGCATGCCAACAGAGAGGTACGTATGGACGACTATGACTCGTCTTTTGCACTGCTCCTGCTCAAAGCGTTTCGAGCCGGTGCGTCGCTTCTGTGGTCGTCAGAGTTGGGATGATCAGGCACTGTTAATGGCTTGTAAAGCTGCAGAACGAAGCGACAGTCAATCGCATCCGGTCAGAGCAGAAAGCGCTCAATAGTTATATTTCCTAATGCAAATGAATGCCGCTTGCGGGTGTTACGAGTTGCGTCGCGTCATATAGGCATGCAGTAGCCCCTAGCAGACACGTGCGATCGCTTCGTTCATACTGAATGTGGGATATTGCATACTTTCCATAAACGTTGTACTAGTCCACATAATATGTGCTTTTGTTTTTCTATCCCACTTTCTAAATATGCCCGCTTTTTTGTTTCACTTTACCAGGCCTTCTCGGCGCCCGAAGTGGCTGCAGCTCGGAGCCGGCTCACGCAGTTGCAGGACTTCCAGGCGCAGCTGGAACAGACATGGCGCGGCATGCGCTGGATCATGGACGCCCTCTCGTTCGCGCGCGACCGCTCACTCAACGGTGGCCTTCCTATGAGCGCCGTGTGGACGACGCCCGGCTCGACGGCGCCTTCTCCCACATCGTCGAGCCCGACACGCCGGCGCCAGACGCAGCCGTCCATCGTGCCTCCTTCCACGGTGTCCGCGCAGGCGCGCCGGGTCTCCCGCGTCGACGACCTCATCGACGCCAAGCTCTTCCTCACGGTGGGCGGTGTCAACGCCTCGGGAGCGCCAGGAGGTGCGTCCGTGGAGATCAGACGCTGCGCGTCCGCATCCAGGTTGGCGCTGGAGAGGCCGCAGGATGACATGGACGACATCGAGGAGACATCGTCGACCGAAGGGCGCGACGGTCCCACCGGCAACGTGTCGTTTGACATTAACGACGATGACGAATATGACGAGGAGAGCGCGGAAGACACCCTGACGTCTGCAGCGGCATTGGCACCCAGTGTCCTTAGGGTGTACGCCGCGTACGAGTCGGGTCTACCGCCTGGCACTAGCATCAAGCTTCACGTCACGCCCGAGACGACAGCCCGGGAAGTGGTCGAGCTTGTTGTGAGGCAGCTCAACACTGCCGTGGTCGCCAAAGGGAGGACGGGCCCGCTGTACGGTGACGAGAGGCTTGCAGACTTCTGCCTCGTCGCTGTCGTGGGTTCACGCGAGCGCTGTCTGAGCGCGGATTTCCAGCCGCTGAGCCTGCAGAATCCTTGGACGAAGGGCAGGTTGTTTGTGAGGTTACGGAACTCGGAAGAAACGTAGTGCACCTGCTTGATGGACCTTGCAGCGACAGTGGGGGCAAATGAAGTGTGTTCGTGTGGCCGTCACCTCTCGACTACCAAGAGGCAAGGACGTGGTTCCCACAAGGCCAGCTTCTCAGATGTGACATTGCTGGCAGCTAATGTTTGCCTGTGACAGTCACTTGGCTGAACTGTAGCACCACATGTGCACAAACTGTGAGGACATTACACAAGGCTGTAGTGAAAAACAGTGATGACTGCGAAGTGTGTTGGTGCCACAGCAGAAGATTGGTGTCAGTGTATGTCCAGACTGAAGAGCTCGGCAGCACGGCTTTCTGTTGTAGAGGACACAATGCATTTCAGAAGGCTTAAATTCAAGCCAAGCACTTGTGCGGGGAGTTGTGAAGTTCACAAAGGCGACTCCTCGTTTCGTGGGTTTATGATGTAGCTCCAAGTCAAAGAAAGCCAGCATGTATCTGAGCATACCCATGGACGATGGAAAGTTCAGTGTCACATTGGTGGATATTTTGGGAAGTGTGGTTTGAGTTGTCGCTCCTAATTTATTTCAAAGTATGTACGGATCCTCAGTGGTGCTGGGCGCCATCTTGTTTTCCTCTAATTTATTTTGATTGTTGTCATTCTGTGCTTGTTGTAAGCGTCATTGTTGTATCCCTTTCTGGTGTGAGACAGGCTGCCACAAAGGAGAGGCTATGACAAATGAGTTCATGTGATAGAAGTTTGTTCATTGTTCTGGAAAATTTTGTGTGCCCTCAGAATTAGATTTTAGGTCAAAGATAAAACAGTGAGCTTTAGATAATGAAACACACTTGACATGGCAGACTCTGTGGCTGGGACAGCGGCTTGAGCTCGGGTTTGGCTTTGAAAGTTTTCCTTTCTCTTCTATCTTGCACAGGTCAGTAGCTATAGCCAGTAACATAGAACCTGGGTAATATTAAGCAGGGAGCAAAGCAAAGCGCAACACAAGCAGTGCAGAGTTAGTGAGACACGAATATATATCTCACAGTGTGAAAGTATAAGACCTGCAGAGAACACTATAGAGGTGCCTTAGTCTAAGTACTGTGCATGGCTTCAAGAATATCACAAGGCCAATTCAAAGTGCTGCTGTACCATTGCCTGAAAGTGTCTACATTGTTTCACTATGGCAGTATTACCTTTGTAATAATTTTCATAGCTACATAACCTTGAATGAAATTATCTGAGATAACATTAAAGATATGGCTCAGAATAAAAATGTTATTGCCTGTGCCACTTCACAGTTGCTTTACCACTTCATTGTTGCTACAACTTTTCCATTAAACTCAAAATGAAGTTCATGTAGGCTTGGCTTCTCAAGCAGCTATGAAGCTACAAATTTTCAACGCTAATGTGAAACATGGTGCAACTCGAAGTGCGTAAACTGGCACCCAGAAAGTTGGAATATTTAAATTCACTGTTCTGCTTTACGACTAATGGGAGCTTATAGAAGATTATTGCATTACCTGTGAAAGGCTGCAGTAGCAAACCTATTGCATACAGTATGTAATTGTAATTGCTCAGTGCCTCCAGTGCATGAAGCTGTTTTAAGTGATGTAAACAAAATAGCCATGGAAATAATTGTCACAAGAGCAAAGAAAAGTTATTCTTGTGCTAGAAAGCTCTAAAAATAGCCGGCATGTCAGCAAACAATACTGAGGTAGCTTCGGCTGTCTGGGCTAGTGCAAATTTGATCAAGGGCCCATTTTCTCTGCAAGTGTTTGTACTGGACCATGCGGTGTGGAAATGAGTGGTATACCAAACCAATGCTAGCAGCCCCAGCAAAATTTTCATGCCATGCTATTGGTGGGAGGAGCTGTTGCAGAGAGAGTATACACTTGTTACTGCATCTGCTTTGAATTGCGGATCTAAAGCTATGTGTGATAATTTTAGAGGTGGCAGCAGCACTCCAAAAGGCATACTAAAGAGAAATATCAAAGTTATGCTGGCAGATTATGTCGGCCTGATTATGATCTAAAGCTTTTCCAAGTCAGGAAAAATTATAAAACAAAAGTGTGTCAAAACTACCTTGAGTAAAGTAGCTTGGTAGGGCCATTGGTAGATGTCAGCTCAAGCGGAATCCAGTAAAACAAAAGACAGTATGAAGAGAAGTAACCGAGACAGGCATTGAAATGCAACTGTATGTTGAATTCCCACACTTCTTTGCCATAGTGAAAAAAATGTTTATAGTGGCTGCTGGAAGCTGTTAAACTGCTTGTTGATAAAAAAGGATTACACTGCATTTAAAAGTAATGAAGGGCTCGGCCTGGAGAAATGTTTACACATTTTTTCACATGTATGGCAAATGAACCATGAGGAGAAATTTAAATATGAACAGAAAAAAACCTTCTTGGAACACCTTTTTCATATATTTGCATTGGAATGTGAAGTGTAAGAACTCTGTATCTGGATTTTAAGTTTTGCATAGTCCGAAATGTAGGTTTTGGAGCATTCATTAGCTCACCATTACAAGTGCAGGAAAACATACAAACATGAGTATGTGTTTCAATCATTTTTGACTTGTTCATATTTGAATGTATGCTGGTAGTACATCAAAACATTGAAATTTTTGACAACACATTACTGAGGCCACAATTTGGGGGCAGAATTAAAAACTGCAAATCTAAAACTCGATTTTCTTTGCTTATATATAAATTCATCTATTGCTGCAGACAGAAAATTCTTGGCAAGAGTGCTGCAAATGTCGTTACTATCTCACTGAACTATTGTGCACTAAGCTGGGAGCCATTCTGGCCACAAAGAAAGGGACCCAAATACCGACCAAGCACAATGTTGCTTAGCTTGACTGATTCGACTATAACCGACGTGTGCAGCGAGACATGGCCAATACCCACCAAAGAGATGCAAGCAAAGTCCTGAAAATATGCTCTACCAGCCTAATTTCTTCTCTTTAGTATCCCTACAGATTGTTGTAAGCCACACTTCAGCATAGTCGGTCCAGATGTGAGGAGCTGGACAAAAATAGAGCAGGCGGACGAGTGTAAATGTGGCAGCCATAGTCAAAGTGTGTCTTGTGATATGATGTCTGTTTCCTAGGCTGCGGTACTCGTGTTTCTGTGCCCACAGTTGTACATTTTCTCTCTTCATAGATTCCCGAAGCAAGGCACCCTGCTTCATGCACTTTCCAATGTTTGGTGTTTAGAAGCGAATCACTGTTGTATGTTATTGGCTTTGTGTTCTTCCCTCGCTGGTACCAACTACGATCTAAGAAAAAAAAGATAAAATTGTGTGCAGATATATGATAAACTGGATCAGGTAACAGCTGTTGCAAGCAACTTAGTTGCAGCTGGATGTGATGCATCTCATAAAGTGCACATGAAAAGGGTCTAGAATCTTATTACGTGACTTTTCCAAGAGATTGTGCTGCATGCTGAGTGATGCATAATTCTATCAAACCATGCTGCAACTGCTAAAAGAAAGAACAATTTTATGCTAGCAATGTACATTGCATGCAGCTAATAAAGTATCGCGGTTAGTTGCCAATGAACGAGATGTCTGATTCCCAGTTTGTTTTAAATAAAACATAACAAAAGCTTTATTAGTGGTAAGGTCATGAGCAATGCATCACTTCATATAAACCTTGTCTACAGCAGTCCTTTTTGCAGGACAGTGCTTAAACCTAAAATGACATTTTCCAGTGGGCCGACAGGAGCACTGAATAGTAATGAAGTACTAATGTAACGGCTCGGAGGTCTGGGCCAAGCCCTCATGAGAATAGTACAAGCAGTTCTGCATGCTCCCATTCAACCACTGGAAATCCACTTTGAGTGGGAAGTACGAGTGACCAGTTGCAGAGTTCATTATGCTAATCCATCCAAACCATAGATTGCTTTCTTAACACCGCTTCAATACGAAAGTGCAGTTCTAGACCCAATGCATTAGGGAAACAACAGCAATGTTAGTTTCTTTGGCATATTACAGTTCGGGTTATTGCAGTCACTGCTGGAGAAAACGCACAACCATTGTTTTAGCTTGAGAGGCCAGCATTTGAAAGTTCTAAGGCTAAAAATAAATTGTTACAGTACATCAAATTTCGAATACTCATGCCTAGAAAACTGAAAACCCTGAATTTCGTGACCAGCTGCAGCAAACAGCGACTCTCTAGGTGCATGTCGGTCCTTGTGCAATGTTATATATATTCTTGTTGCATCTGTTTGTGTTGATGAAATATGTTCCAATACTGTTGAAAGCACAACATGTATATAAATGTTCTGTTCTTTTGCATACATGTGACTGTTTCAGCGTGACTTATTTTTTCTGTTGTGGCTAAGTTTTCTCACCAATGTGATATCCTGTCTTAATATAAGGGCTGCAAATGTGCCATATGGCAACATTATAATATTGTGGCATGCAGTCATTTCTTTGCTACTGCTGCATCTGTGGCAAAGCTAGTTTGCCTGTAGCTTAGATTTAGGTTTATAGTTTAGGTTTCTTGTGGTAGGAACATTAGGGTGCTAATGTACACTTTCAGAGAAATGCACCTTGTGCACTTCATTATAAGTATGGTCTCAAAATCAGGGGAAGGGGTGTTGCTAAAATTGAAGTGCCAGTATAAACTTAATAAAAGTGGTGCAATCCTTCATCATTCATTGAGCCTTCATGTTTTAAAAATCATAGAAAACAATAAGCACTGATTTTTTGGGAGGCATAACATCAGCTTCACAGGCACGATACAAAGGTTGCCTCAAATAAGTGCCTCCCAACTACCCAAAATGTTGCCTTCTTCAATTTAAAATTTTTGCTCATGTAAAGAGCGGTCCAATGTTAAAGGGAACACCAGAGCGTGTGGCTCGCGTGTCGTCTGCTCGGCGCCACCGTCTGCCGTCGGCTACATTGAGTGTCACGCATGCGCTGTGGGCGGTGCTCTTTTGCTGAATGCTACGGTCTTCACGCTTCGGATCGTCGCAAAGCAAGCAGATAGCGTAATTCGTATTTAAACGCAGCCACTTTGCTTCCAGCTGGAAGGAAAGTGACTGCATTGATTTATAATCAGATAAATGCCCTAAACAACAGCAGCAATGACACTGCCATCTTTTGTTCGTTTGATAAAATTTTTAAGGTGCAAACGAGATAAGGCACAAAATGAAGGTCAGACACAGGACAGCGCCTGTCCTGTGTCTGACCTTCATTTTATGCCTTGTCTCTTGTTTGCCATTTAAAATGTTTATCAATTATGCACCAACTAGGCCCACAGAAAGTTCTTCTAAGTCTTGTTCACCTTTGCGTTCCATAAAGATTTGCCCGCTACAAAAAAATGTTTACTGTGTGCGTCGATTCCCATGATTCAACGATAGCTCGAGTGATAGCTGTTTATAAATTAATATGCTCTTTAAAGGCGCTTGGGGATTCTTTGTTCAGCCTACGCACTGCAGCGGCTCGAATATGCATTAGTAAAAATTAAATGGGCACTACGCACGGAGAAATATTCTCAAAATGGCTGTGCCACAAAGACACGTCCGTATAAAAAATTATCATGTTTGTCTTGTTCATTGAAACGGCAAAAATACCTGCGAGTTAATCTTTTGCCTCGTGTAAATTTCTGTCAGCTTTGCAATGGCCAACATTAAAAAGGTGTGATCGGCTTGCTTCGCTACTATCCGAAGCGCGACAGCAGACGGTGGCAGGCCACGAAAGAGCACCGCCCACAGCGCTCACTGCACCTGTGCGAAACCCTTTGCAGCCAACGGCCGGCGGTGGCACCAAGCAGACGCCACGCACTCCAGCATTCCCTTTAAGAGCGGAGTGCTCTATACATTGTCAGCAAGCAAAAACGCCTTTAAATAATCTGAGTTTGTTGCGAGATGGGCTGTGGATGGTTGCAAATTCCATGATTTTAAGTCTATTCTCTTCTTACCGGTAATGTCTTACACAGCTTTACCACAGTTTTATACAATATTTGAGAAACTTTTGCAGAGGATCTTGCTGTCGTGGTAGTCTCTGTTGGCAATTGCAACTTACAAGAGAGCCCTGGTCTAACAATGTTTACCAGGTGGTCATAAATGTTTTTTCACTGCTCAATGTTGGTGATGTTAGCAACCTCTGACAAAAGTATGTTGTTATGAATGACTGCATTTCCAGAGCAGTTGAAGCAGGTGCCTGGCAAAGACCCTGATTTGAAGATTTAAACGATTGCATGGTATAAAGATGCCACTTGATGACTGCCTTTTCTAGTAGGATGCTTTACCATGAGAAATAAGTTTCAATCTGATTGGTATTAAGCCCAATTCATGAAGAAAGTTTGGGAGAAAATGGCATTGCCCAAAAACAGAGTGGGGTGCTTATAGTAATATACAAGCCAGGTTTGAAAGAAACTGAGAAAATATACACCAAGAATGAATCACACAGATTTCATCATATTAAGGGCTCGCACTTTTATATACAAAGATAACAAGTAGGCTTCAAGACTGACACCAGAATTGTAGATGCCAAAAGCAATTAGCGCAATACCTTGGAGTTCACCCACTATGTGACTTGGTCAAAAGGATGTTCCACATCTGCGGCCATGGCCATGAGTGGCACTGGCTAACACTCCCCGAGTTAGATTTATTAGAAGTACATAAATACTAAAAAATGTGGATGTGGGAACAGCCGCCGCTGTAGCACAACTGGTAGTGCAATGGAAGCATAATGTGGAAATTGTGGGTTTGGCTCCCAGTAGGCCAAGTTGTTTTTCTGTCCACTGTCATTTCCCTTTGACTTGTCATTCCTACACTTCAATTAAAAAAAATACAAATAATTTTACCTTTGCATTCCTTGGAATTATGTGGCTGTGACTATACACATATAAAGGTTCGTTTGTTATGATGCATGTGTCACGAAGTAGGGTGTCCAAGAATGGGGTAGTTCTAGAAAGTAGCAATGCACCTTTTAAAGATATGGAGCGAAGAGCATGTCGGTGCATGCCATTAGGAAGACTAATTTCTACTTTAGCTGGAACCGCGATGTGGAGATACAGTTGTCATTTGAAGAGGAAGAAAAACATGACAGCATCCATGACATACCTGCTTAGGCACTGAAGGGGCTGACTGAGTATGTCTGAACTGTTTTGGATTGTCAGTTTTGATATACCAACAAAATGGTCTGCACACCACCTGAGGACTCCTTTAAAATGTGGCTGGCACACTCATGCTGGCTGAATGAAAGCAGCTGCATCGCCACTGCTACATTGAACCTTTACGTAATAAATGTTTGCTTGTCCGTTTGTGGAAAATGTTTGTTGGGGGGTGGCAGTAGGACAGCATTGAAGCATATGTCGCAGCATCACATAAGCGAAGTTCTCAAGCCCCATCAAAGCACTTGTCTACTTTGTCATATTCTGATGACTAGCATAAGAAATCCTAAATAAATGCATAACTTGGCCTATGGGTTGCTATATTTTACCATTAGTAAATGCCAAAGATGCTTGCTTGTAGCCTAACCGGTATCATCCAGGTGTGTTTACCCTGAATTAAAAGAATTTCGAGAAGTTAATGGGTCATCTTGCATGATAATATCTATATTAGGCACGTTGTGCATCACTTCAAATGTTTTGAACTGCAACAGATATAAGAGCTATAAACAATGAAGACACTGATAAATCAACAATATTCCAAAGGTGATTTTAAACTTTGTGGTATATGGTTCTTTAGTTATGTTAGGAATTCTGAGATTGAGATTAGGCTGGAAGCTGAGGAATTTTGTCACTTTGGCGTCTTGCAAGGATTAGAATAGCAGCATTCATCGTTTATTTACACTGAGCTCAGATGTGGTGATAGGAGCAGTTGATCTAGCTGTTAAAGCTGTTGAAACATGAAAATAGCTATCATGGGGACGTCGGCATAAAATAAGACATTTTTGAGAGAAAACGAGTGTCGGATCTTCCACTTTGATATAGTGCAGAGCACGCTGCTTTCCATGGAGCAATTTGCGACTGGGATAGCAGAGTGCTCACCCAATCCCGAGGCAGGTCCTCTGGATTAAACAGTGAAATTCACTGCATGTGAGCTGCTGCAGACAACACGTGCCTTAACAAGGCTGGTTTCTATCATCTTGTGTTGACGGAAATGTGCATCAGGTGGAAAATAACTGTCAAATAGCTGGGACAGCACACATTTTAATGCAAATTTCTTTGAAAAGGCATAAGCACTTGTGACTTGCATTGGCTAAATGCTTGCATATTGTTACACAACGTATCATAGTTTTAAACTTGAATAATAATGTTAAGGTAACAATAAAGCAAGAAAACATTCTGTAAACAACACAAAACTGTAACACAGCAGTTAACTGAGGTATATGAAAAATATTTCTATACTACGCACCCTGCCACCGTTGTAAATGGGTGTAAAGGCTTGACAAGGGGTGTGCAGAAAGCAAATAAAAGGCCACTGAAATGTGCGTCTACAGTATCAAGGATTAAAAGTACGCTTCTGGCTTCACCTGAGGTATAGCAACAACAAAAACTGTGACTCTACAAATCTGTTAAATTCGCCATCGCGTGCTGCCTGTCTTACAACGAATACCGGACAGCAAAGGTGACAACTGGCTGAAGCGGACGAGGAAAAGTGACGCAAAGCGAGTGTACTTCTAGTATCACGCCTGAGCAAAACGATACAACGAAATCTATTGACCAGTACAGCGTGACACCGGTGGGCAATCATTATAAACACTCGCTGTTGAGGCTAGTGGAACCGGGCTATACAGCGCCCGGCTACACCACGATGGCACATGGTAAATTCGAGTAATTACGCGCAAGCAGTGTTCGCTTGTCATACCCGCGTAGTAATGCATTTTCCGCAACAAACTTCGAACGTGATGTGACAATTAACTGGTCGAGCTGACTGTGAATGGGCGTGCATAGGAAGAAATCGATACGGCGCGTAACTTCCCTAGTCGTCGTAGTCACAGCCAAACAGGCCCGTCATGACACCTTGCATGACGATATCCGGGAGTGAGTCACTGCTGGATGTGTCCAAATAGGGGTCTTTGGGGAAACCCAGGACGGGCTGGTGCAACGGTTTGAACTCCTGGTCATCACTGTCGACAGAACCATTGCTCGCCGCGGGCGACAGTGGCGTAGGCACTTCGAGGAACGACAGCAGCTGCGACGAGAGGGCCGGAATGCGGACCAAGTCTTGGAGGTAGCGCTCGAGCCCCGCGCGTCGCTGTTCCAGGAGCTTGGGGTTGAGACCGCGGAGACGCTTAGGGGGAAACCCCGAGGGCGCCTGGCTTCCGAGCATGCGCTTAACCTTTTTGTGGAGGGCATGGAATGTGCTGTACCTGCGCTCCAGCCGGTGACAGACGCCCGATACGGTCACTTCCACGCAGTAGACGACGTGTTGACGCCCGTTCGGGGCGTCCACTGGGCGGTAAGTGGGCACGAACACACGGATCATTGTCACTGCAAGGTTCGTTCGAGGCCTTGTCACCACAACATATTTACGAAGGGTGCAATGGTTATGAAGCACAGCACAAACGTGTTTATATTTACGTCGCTTGCAGACAACCCTCCGGAGAACGCCTGAGCTGCGCCATATTCGTTAGTACCCATTGTGACAACTTTGAGAAACGAAAACACGAAAGCAACGATAGATGCTACGCGGCCATCTCGGAAGCAATGTTTTAACACTAAAACACTTCAGATTATTATTGACAGATGGCAGGCGTGTCTTATCGTGTTAGGTTTTATTTTCACTTTAGGCGCAGCCTTTCGTAGAGCTAAAATCAACCTGAAGCGCCGCTTGAGAACTTTTTCATTTGTGTTTATCACATTATTGACGGGGTAGGTTGTGGAAAACTAAGCTGTTAGGGGATGGTGGAAATAGTCTCAGGCAACGCCTCCTCTAGCCTGCTCTAGAGGAGGCGTTGCCTCAGGCATCAGCGGTTCTGAAGACCAGCATGCCAAGCGAAGATACGGAAATTTGTTGCATCCTGATGAACATTTTTTAGTACTTGATGACCATGAATGATCAAATTAAACCAAGATGTGGTGGACTATCGCCTACAAGGTCAAATGCGTGACAGACGAGGAAAGAAAACAGGGCCAATACGTTCTACTGGCGTCAAATATGCACATCGCGCATCTCACGGCTTGGTGGCTCCATCTTGCGAATAATACTGTAACATCGCGCACTAAGTTGCAGCCTCAGTTTTGAGAGGGGGTAGTTGCCGATGCGTTGTTAAAGCCTTGTTTCCCTAGCCCTGTTGCTGGAAATCGCGGTTCAGCGAGGGACAGTTATGCACAAGCAGGTTGTCCAGGATCTTATGATCGCGACATTTGGCTAAAGGAACACAAAGTAAACAAACATAAAATCACGCCAATTTCCTCCACAATTATTGATGGTGTTCCCTCTTGATGATCAATGCATTAATCCCCAGGCGTGCTCTTGTTTTAAATGCGAAGCATTTCTTGGCGAACATTTGCTACTCTGACAGTATCTATCTATCTATCTATCTATCTATCTATCTATCTATCTATCTATCTATCTATCTATCTATCTATCTATCTATCTATCTATCTATCTATCTATCTATCTATCTATCTATCTATCTATCTAGCCACCTACGACTTTGTGCTCTCATGGTCGTTTCGTTAACTTGGTATGTACCAAAATTGGCATACTATGACAACAGTATATGACGAACATAAATGATATGTCATAACATGGATGTCATGACATGCGTGTCATGTAGGTCATGAAACAGCCGCCTACATCTTGGTGCTCTCATGGTTGTTTCCTTAACTTGGTAGGAACCAAATTTGGCATATTATGACAGGAGTGTATGACGAACATAAATTATAGGTCATGACATAAATGTCATGAAATGTGTGTCATGTAGGTCATGGAAATGACCCAGCGAAAAATATTAACTCTCAAAAACCACTGAAATGGGTTCGGACGTGGGTACTAAGTGAAAGAAACAATAAAGGAATCTGGTAGAAGTCATAGTCATGAGCATGACACAGCAAAAATGACAATGACTCAGCGAAAAAATATTACCACTCAAAAACCACTGAGATGGGTTCTGACGTGGGTACTAAGTGAAGGAAACACTTAAGGCTGGTGGTAGGACATAGTCATGAGCATGACTCAGCAAAAATGACAATGACTCCGCGAGAAAACATTAACACTCAAAAACCACTGAAATGGGTTCGGACGTGGTACTAAGTGAAGAAAAGTCATAGTCACGAGCATGATTAAGGCTTTCACCTTATGGTCTCTTAGGTGTAGCTAAAGGGACTCCTGAGGACTCATGACATGAATGTCATGGCATGCATGTCATGTAGGTCATGAAAGAGCCGCCTACGTCTTGGTGCTCTCATGGTCGTTTCTTGAACTTGGTATGCACCAAAATTGGCATAGTATGACAAGAGTGTATGGCGAACATAAATGATAGGTCTTGACATAAATGGCATGACATGCGTGTCATGTAGGTCATGACAATAACCACGCGAAAATGATTAACACTCAAAAACCACTTAAATGGGTTCGGACGTGGGTACGAAGTGAAAGAAACACTAAACGATTACGGTAGAAGTAATAGTCATCAGCATGATTCAGCAAAAATGACAATGACTTAGCGGAAAAAGATTAACACTCAAAAAACACTGGAATGGGTTCGGACGTGGGTGCTAAGTGAAGGAAATACTAATTAAAGATTGATTGTAGAAGTCATTGTCATGAGCATGACTAAGCAAACATGAACATGACTCAGCAAAAAAGATTAACACTTAAAAGCCCCTGAATGGGTTCTGACGTGGGTATTACCTGAAGGAAGGAAGGAAAGAGTGGAGAAGGAAAGGCAGGGAGGTTAACCAGTTCAGCACAACCGGTTTGCTACCCTACACATGGGAGCGGGATGAGGGGGAATGAAAGATGGGGAGGAGAGAGAGAGAGAGAGCACACAGCACAGCACACGCATCGTCAGTCACAGTCCGTCACTCTTGCGTGGTACCTGACATCACTGTCACAGCCGCTTGTCCAAGCCCGTTGCTTTTAAAAACCGAAGTAGTCCCTTCGTCGCCTTCAGCTGCGATGTCTTCTGTCGACGACGTGTGAAAATCACTTCAGCTGACATTGGTCTGTTGTCAAGGTGCGCTAGAACGGACGCCAGGGACTGTCTCTGAACATTATATTCAGGACAGTCGCATAGAATGTGTTCCAGCGTCTCCTCGCAAAGACAAGCATCGCAAAGAGCGTTGTCGGCCATTGCAATCAGAAATGAATAAGATTTAGTGAATGCCACCGCTAGCCATAGGCGATAAAGCATAGTGGCCTCTCTTCGGTGGAGTCCAGATGGCATACAGAGATGCATCAAAGAGGGCAGGTGGTAGTGACGATTGCTCCGGTTGGTCTGGCCGCTGGGTGTGCACCATAGAGAGAGCGTGATCTCCTGGGCAAGCACTCGAAGTCTGCTGGCAGCGTCGGACCGTGAGAGTGGTATGGCCTCTTCCTGTGTGTCGTCAAGAGCTGCCCGAGCGGCATTATCGGCGTCTTCGTTCCCTATGACACCGCAGTGACTTGGAAGCCACTGAAATGCCACGTGGTGTCCTTTCTCATGTGATGTATGGAGTAGGTGCCTAATATCGAATACGAGCTGTTCGTATGGCCCGCAACGCAGAGCTGATAGCACAGATTGTAGGGCTGCCTTAGAGTCACTGAATATTGACCATTGTCGAAGTGGTTCCCTATTGACGAAACAAAGTGCAGCACGAAGAGCAGCCAGTTCCGCAGATGTCGAAGTCGTTGGGTGGTCAGTCCTGAAGCTGATGGTAGTAGCTCTTGCTGGGACAACCACAGCACCGGACGAACATTGGAGGTTTGTGGAACCATCAGTATAAATATGTACACTGTCCGCATACCTCTCGTGTAGAAGAAGCAGAGACAGTTGTTTCAGCACAGGTGACGATAGCTCATATTTTTTCTTGATTCCTGGTACACTGAGATGTACTGTGGGGCTAATAAGACACCAAGGGGGCATCGATGGTTTAGATGCAGCGGTGAAGCCCGAGGGAAGTTTGTCGTTGAACTTGATGATAGTTTAGAGAACGATGCTTGGCTCCTGTCTGAAGGTAGTGTTAGCAAGGTGGTGATAGGGGGCACGTGCAAAATGTCTGATGTGCGTTCTCAGGGCTTCCACCGTAATGTGAGTTTGCATCGGGTGGTCCCCAGCAATCGCAATAGTTGCCTCTGTTGACGTGCATCTGGGCAAACCAAGGCAAACTCTGAGTGCTTGAGCTTGTTCTGCCTGCAGAACACGAATATTTGTCTTGCAAGTGTTGTTGAGTACAGGTAGACTATATCTTAAAAAACCGAGAAAGAGAGCTCTGTAGAGTTTCATCATTGCGTCTACTGACATCCCCCACGTCTTTCCTGTCAAGTATTTAAACAACTGGGAAATTGCTGTCAGGCGCCGTTTCATGTAAGCCACGCGCGGGCTCCAACAGAGGTCTCGGTCAATGATTACGCCAAGAAACCTGTGGGTTCTGACATAGGAAATGGTCCGCCTATTGATTGAGATGACATAAGGCGTCATTGGTTTACGAGTAAATCCCACTAGTGCGCATTTTTCTGGTGATATGCTGAGACCTTGTTTACACAAGTAGCTCGCTGTCAAAGTTGCTGCTCTTTGAAGCCGCGCACGTATCTGTGGACGTGTGACTGCCGAAGTCTAGACACAGATGTCGTCTGCGTATATTGAAATCTTGATGGTAGTTGGTAAGTATTCAGCAAGTCCAAGAAGAGCGAGGTTGAATAGCGTCGGGCTGAGAGCACCGCCTTGAGGAACGCCTCTGCTGGTATAGCGTCGCGTAGTCGGGCCATCGTCAGTTAACACAAAGAATGATCTTGCAGATAGGTAACTTGCAATCCACAAAAAGACTCGACCACCTAGGCCAACCGTTGCAAGAGCATCGAGAATGGCCTCATGTAGTACGTTATCGTATGCGCCTTTCACATCTAAGAATAAAGCTGCAGATAAACGCTTACGGGACCTTTCGTGCTGAAATATGAAACGAGATCAACTACATTGTCGATGGAAGAGCGGTCACGTCGGAAACCAGCCATGGAATTCGGATAAATCTTGTAGTGCTCAAGGTACCATTCCAGGCGGCCAAGGATCATCCGTTCCATTATCTTTCCTACACAGCTGGCCAGCGCTATTGGGGGTAAGAGGTGAGCTCGAGTTGGGATTTGCCTCGCTTCAAGAGTGGCACCAGGCGGCTTACTTTCCATTCATCAGGAACATTTCCCTCCTGCCATGAGGAGTCGTAAAGACTCAACAATTCTTTCCGTGCGGATTCTCCAAGATAGCACAAGGCACGGTATGATATACCATCTGGACCCGGAGATGAAGAGCGTCTGCAGAGAGCTAGTGCCGCCTCGAGCTACTCCATTGTAAAAGGAAGGTCCATGCGGCAATCACGGGAATGGGGGACGTCACCTGGGGCTGGAGGATCTGGACGAGTCGCTTGGTCGGCGATCCTCGCACAAAAGTCTTCTGCGACATCGATGACTTGCCGCCCTTGGAAGAGCGCGAGCGCCTTGAATGGAAAACGCTGCTCCAGAAGGCAACGCAGACCTTGCACCGTTTTCCAAATGTGAGACAGTAGCTTCCGGGGGTCTAGTTTCTAGTAAAACGTTGCCCAACGTTCCGATGCTAATCTATCCATGCGACGCTGAATCTTCTTTTCCATCCTCCTGGCCGCCCTAAGGTCATGGATAGATTTTGTACGCCGATATCGACGTTCCGCCCGGCGACGAAGTGCTCGTAGTCGCTCTAATTCTATGTCGAAGTCGTTTCGCGTGGAAGAGATCGTCACCATGCGAGTGGCGTTTTGCATCGTACTTTTAATTGTTTGCTCTAACCCAGATGGTAGGCCCTCGCGGCAAGCATCTTCCATATCAGACTTGAAGGTGGCCCATTGAATCTTCCGAATGGTCTTCCGTGGACCAGATCTAGACGACAAGCCTTTGATGTTAAGATAAGTGTGAATGTGATCACTCCCATGCCTCTCAATATCCGGAAACCACTTCACACATCTGGCGAGAGAGTTGGAGACGAAAGCAAGATCGGGTATTACCTGAAGGAAACACCAACACATGATGATAGAAGTCATAGTCATGAGCATGACTAAGGCTTTCGCTTAAGGTCTCTTAGGCATAGCGAAAGGGGCGCCTGAGGACTCATGACATGAATGTCACGACATGCGTGTCATGTAGGGCATGAAACAGCCGCCTACGTCTTGGTGCTCTCATGGTCGTTTTGTTAACTTGGTAGGCTCCCCGCACACTGCTTCGCATAACATCGATTCCCACTGGGCGTGGGATCTGCCGGCTTTTTCCTACCAGCTTCAAAGAAGTAATATTGTTTTTGAATCGTCTCGTGTTAGCTATTTCCCGCATAACGTAAAAACTGTTCAATACACCACTTTCTTATATGAGCAAAATGAGAATGAGATCAAACGAATATCTTCGAAACATACCTAATGTAACGCTTCTTTTCACTGCTTTTCGTAGAATTGGTCGCAAACTAGTCGCGCTCCTTTGCAACGCCCCTCCCTTATGAAAGGCCTTTAATCGAATCTGCAGCGCAAATATTTCACTGCAGCGTCCACGCACATATAGAAAGCTCAGGTAAGGGAAAAATTGTCATTCATTGACTGTATACCACAAGTCTATATAAAGGAAACCCACACACGGTGTTCTCAAAAAGAAAGCTTCGCAGTTGAAGAAAAATTCTAAACCAGTATGAATATTTCTTCAAGTGGGAAACGAAGATACCCGTATGGGTTTCCTTTGTATAGCCTTCTGCTACTCGTGTGGATGGCAATTTCCTCTTTAATTAACTTTCCTCCACCTTGTGGGCTTCCGCAGAACTGATTTACCATATAAAAAAAGGTTGACACCTACACGCGGCGCACCTGCTGCCCTAATATATTTCCACTTGCTCTTCGTCCCTCCGTTGTCACTTCTCTGCGCTCGGTCTTGTATGTACAGGGTGTCCCAGTTATCACGCAGCACGATTTAAAAAAAAGAGGAACGGCGTTACGCGAAGCAAAGTTAATGCGTATTGTTTCCAGTACAGTGGAGTAGCCGCCAGAAATCTTTTCGTTACTGAGATTTAATTAGGTAATTGTAATTAATTATCAAACTCGAGAAGTGCTGTCCTAATTATCAAAGTGGAAATGAGAAACTGTAGAGCAACATGAAAAACTCCCGATACAGCTTTCTGTTGCTCAATACGTGTTACATAAAAGTTATTTTCCGAGCGTGAAAGAAGCCCGGCAATACAGTGCCTTGAGAGGCCAGTCGCGCGGCAATTCTGCGTGTATTTGACAGTGATTGGCAGTGCTTTTGGTTGCTCGGAACAGACGCTGAATCGACGCAGCCTCCACGTGCGGCTGTTACGCGTTTGCCCAGACGCGGAAGGGAAAAGCCGCAAAATAAGTAATCTTTTACACTCAGTGGTGTGTTCTATCTTATTTAACTGTTGCTAATAAGCTGTTTATGTTTTCTCTTCCCCAGCTTTCTCTTCCCCAGCATATATGCAACATCTCGAAGTGCGGTACATGCATTCTCGAACGATTAATGAATGAGCAGACTTTACAGTTTCTTAAGCCTGATTATACTTCACTCAGAGGTGATGATTCTTGAATGCACATTGTTTTAGGAAACTTCCAGCCCTTGGCCGCATATATATATATATATATATATATATATATATATATATATATATATATATATATAGTGTGTCTATCACTCTGACTTACTGATAAAGCACGAAAGATTTGCGCTCTGTACTTATTCCGCTGTCAGAAGAATCGACGCGTGCAGCCTTGCGAGCTTCCTGTCGAAGAACAGGTGGCAATCAAGTCATATACATTTCAACGCCGAGAAGCTATTCTTTAACCTTCCAAGTAATAATTATATCATGGGCGTTCTCTACATTCTGCGATTCCTGACCCAGTTAGTCTAAACATTGTTACGTGTAGCACAGAACCATGCATATTCTTTACCCTTTACTATTATCCCTACTTTCCAAAACGGTTGATACGTAGCGGATATAATAGTGTTATTAACGCAATTAAGTACTGTATAGGCTTCAAGCTGATATAACTTTCGTTTTCGTTCTGCTTGTAATTCTGCTCAAAACATGGCGGTGTTCGCAAATGATGACATCAAGGATCCTGACATAATGGCGCTCATTTCAGAGGCGCGTATCGGGAATGGTGTGTACATTTACATCGACGGGAGTTGCTTCTAGACATATGTTACCAGCTAGCTATACTAATGAATGGGTAACCCTTAAAGAATTATCCCAGAGAGTATGAGTATTCTTTCAAAGAGAACGTACAGTGTAAGAACGAATAGCGTACTTGTTCAGTTCAGTCCCGCGGCGTTGTACGGCAGAGTGCCAAATTGACACGTGCATACGAATTTATGACCTGTAGGAAATTTCTGATGTGGAAACAACTTATTAGAGAAGCAGCGTCATTGTGAATTTGCTCACGTTCGAAAAGCTATGTTTACATGTGCGTTCGATTGTTGACACATTTCCTTTTCTTTGTTCTATACTGAGGCGTATGTTTCTTGTTCATGTGATATGTTGTGTATTCTTGTTTTTAACACCATAGCGTTAAGGGCCCCGTGTCGGCGTCGGGGACGTTGCCCGGCCAAGAAAATCATCCCGAACAACCCCGACCACGCCAGCCCTCCGCGCGGCGCAAGGCGGTGTTCGCAAATGATGACATCAAGGATCCTGACATAATGGCGCTCATTTCAGAGGCGCGTATCGGGAATGGTGTTACATCGACGGCAGTTGCTTCTAGACTTATGTTACCGTCTAGCTATACTAATGAATGGGTAACCCTTAAAAAATTGTCCAAAATTGAACAAAATTGAATTTCTGAAAGTAATATCCGTCAGAAAATCGTAAAGTACGGCTTAATCACAACCTGCAGACATGATAGCGTCGGATTGTAATTTGAATATACGAGAAAATATAATTATGTTACGAGGAAACTGAAACGCAATCACACACACAAACAAACGAGACAGTCACTTAGAATGGTGATGGTTTGAGCTAGTTGGTTTTCCACACAGCTGAGTGGTGCAGCGCCAAGCAGGACAAGAGGACACAGAAAAAGCGCACGTCCTCCTTTTTTCTGTGCCTCCTTGTCCTGCTTCGTGCTACACCACTCAGCTATACGGAGACGGTCACCACTCAAGGCATAGGGACAATGCATACAACTGCAAAGCGGAGTAAGCAACAATATTACATCTCGGTGCTGCGTGACCTAGGATGCTCCATTCTCAGGCTGCCCGGACATTTGTTACGTCTATTTATGTGAGATAATGCCCTCGCACAAATGAGAAAACTTTACAGTTTCGAGACCTCGCGTAATTACAACGGACAATACATTTCTTTCTCTCAACCACTCAGTGGTGTCGTCCAGCTGTCAAATCCAAAGGACACCTACACCATAGAAGTTGGCATAAATGGACACAGCGGTCCCTCGCTATACAAGAAGCCGTACGCTGCCATTAGAGACAAAAACAAGTGGTCTAACCACAGGGACCATGCACTGGACATATACGACGGAAAAAAAAAAACAGGGGACTACATCTGCCTCCAAGCGAACTTTCAGCTGCCGCAGTTCGACAGCAGCAACAATGTTACCCTCAAGAATCAGATTCAGGTAGCGTGGCGGGCGACAGAAGCCTTGCAAAGAGCTTACTATGAGCGTTCTGTCTCCGTCTTTTTCTTTCATCTACTGATTAACTTAGCGCATTTCTTTGTGCCACAAAATATGACCTCAGTTGGCGCTGAGTTGGGCGCAGAAGCTGTCGATAGCAGATGTAAATACCGTCGAACCTGGATATAACCTGGATGTATATCGAAGCCATATATGACGAATTATTCTGTATAATGAACAGCAGTATAAATCCCATTGAAAAGTTTTGTATAAAATATTTATTTATACATCGAATTATCTATAAATCGAAGTTTTCGTGATTCTCTTCAGATTCGATATATGCGGGTTCGACTCTATATATTTCTCATAATCCTCCGCTTGCGTAGCTTCACTAATTACTGTAATGACTGCATGTAAATGTATAGATGGCACGTGAAGAGATGGTTGCATTTCACACACGTGACACTGTTATGTGAGTTTTCTTTCTTTTTTCGTGGGAGCCCTAGCTGTAAATTAACAGAGAAAGCTGAGACGATGCAGGCTCGACGTTAGGCTTCATTTGCCGTACATTGGAAAATGATGGCCCACATTGCCCCCATGTACAGCTTACTGGGAGGTGTCCTTTAGGAATTTCTTCATTATTTATCTGTTTATGTTGTAATCAAGAGGCGCACAGACAAGTCACACTCACAATGAAATGAACACGCATATCATTAAAAAAAAGGTTGTTATAACGAGAACATGCGTACGCCACTGCGGGAAGGCTTTATCATTACTGCCTATTTGTTTTCGTAGTATTTCTTAATCGCTCCCTCCCCCCCCCCCAAAAAAAAAAAAAAAGAAAGTGAAAATCACCGCCACTTCCACTCCGTGAAGATGGTCAAGCAACGAAGCTGTGTTAGTTACACCGAGTGTTACGAGTGTTACATCTGTATGTGTTGCACTTATATATGCAATTGCGTAAACACAAGTAAACACATCTACAACAGGAACTTATAGTATGTTGAAGCGTTGCGAGGCGAGAAGAGGCAGCGACTTCCGACGCTACTCGACGAGTGTCCAGTTCTCTGGTCGGAACCTGCCGAGCCGTCGCCAAAGGCATCGGCAGCAGTCACAGACACCACACGCGTTCGGCGCGAACGCGGAGAAACGCGGACGGCGGCAGCAGCAGCTCTGCGCATTGTCTCGTCAGCGAGCCCACTCTCGGTGCACTCGCGGTAGGCAGCCTCTTCGTCAGGTGTACCTCACTGCTTGTAGTCTTCACGTAGTCTGTGCTGCGATGCGCGTTCGTTATCCGAAAGGGCGCACCGCACAGCCCACCATCAATCTCGGGTAAACATGCCGGCAAGTTCATAAGGAAATTTAATCACCCGTAAGCACACTTACTGTGGTATGAACGTAGAGTACAATATAACGTCCAGCACGTGCGTTCAAAAATGTTGTGAAAACTTTAGAACATCTTATAGCCTCTTATAGCCATCGCCTGTCCTCCTCGCGCCCAGTGCGGCCTCTCGTCAGTCGCCTCCTCCCACCAGTGCGCGCCGTCTCATTGGTCACCTCCTCCACCAGCGCGCCTCTCCTCTGCTAGTTACGTGACCTGCCCTCCCCCAGCGCCGCTCTTTTCTTCTCCTGGTCACGTGACCTGCGTGACACCGGACAGACGGCGAAGGCTCGACTAAGAACAGCCACTGTTAACAATTGCTGGCTTTCCTGTTATCGGGAGTAGATAGATGTAAGGATGCAATGAATACCGTACGGCGTCTTTTGCTGCCGGAGGTGCCGCCGCCTTCAACTGCGTTTCTTCTTGCAACAGTCCAACGCGCTCAGCGTCTGATGCCACTTTTAACAGCGGAGCTTTTTAAGATCTTGGTTAGGACGCGTAGTGCGAACAAAAAAGTCACAGGCCAGCGCGGCACACGCAGCACAGTCACAGTGTAAGCAGGTGGAGCGGCTCAAGAGTAGCTCCAATTTGGGCACCACGCACAACAGGGTCTTCGCGGCAGTCTGTTCGCCTCGTTTTGACGAGACCGATCTGAACTGTCCGCCCGCCGTCGACGGTAAGCTGCGGCTTGTAATGCTCTCTGCTAAGCAGTCTGAGCCCCATCAAGCCTTACAACTGCAACTTACATGTAGGGCACGCCACGTTTGTAGACACCTTACCTAGATGGCGCCACCATACTGGCGGAGGCTCGGGTCGTCTGCCCCTGCGCGCTTGACTTATAGGGCATTTCTGGTGGCCGATAGCAAGCGCTTGCGTGGCTCAGTGGTAGAGTATCTGGCTCCCACGTAGGTGGCGCAGGCTCGATCACGGCGGGAAACGCGTACTTTTTTCGCATTTCCATTGATAGCGGTTACGGTGGCTAAACGCCGGCGGCGGCATCATCGCGAACCGAAACGGTTATTGGATTGAGTACAAAAGAGCTTACGCTGTAAAAACTCCGCCTGGCGATGACGTCACCACGCGTTGCCTGGCAACCACCTCGCGGAGCGGCGTGTGCTTTGCTTCCTCTCCGTGCCGTGCACATGTTGCCTTGACATGGGACGTTAAGAACGGGAAGGAGAGCATGTGCGTGGTGCGCGCTATGCTCGGGAGAGAGAAAGAGAAAATGAGAGCGAGAGAGAAAAAAATTGTAGCAGCACCAACAAGGCAACGCGCAGAGCTGCTGCCGACGCCGTCCGCGTTTCCCTGCGATCGCACTGAACGCGCTGCAGCCGGCATCTCTGGCGGCGGTTCGGCAAGTTTCGACCAGCCACGCCCCGGCAAGTGTGGAGGCGCAGCTTGGCCGTGACGTCACCGGGGAGACAAAGCTCGGAGTCGCTGCGACGGCGGCAGAACTCTAGCTGACTCTTTGGCGCAAGTACATGTGCCCTTGACATTTGACGAACAAAGACAATCCGGACACCCGAAGAAGAAGCCGCTAATCTTGAAGCGCGTCGCGCTACAAGAGAGAAAATGTGCGTAGGCAGTGAGCCGATTCGGAATACGGTGCATAGCAGCACTTAGCATTTTCTAGCAAAACTTAGCCAATCCTACTAAAACCTGCGAGAAGCTAGGTCGATCACCAGCTCCGCTGTTTACTCCAGCCTTGCACCACTAGTGCAAGCTGGCCACATTTTTTTCTTCTTGTCGCATCGAAGTGGTTGGCTGCAAAAGTGAGGCCTTAGGTCCCCTGTATCTGCCTTTCGAACGTCGCTATTGGAAATTACAGATAAAACTTCAGCATATTAGAAGTTACAGCGTCAGTGATATTGTGAAGAAACATTATGAGGAACTCGGAAGCAATATTTTTTGTAACTTGTTTGGAGAGTAACTAGCGTATGTAATGTGGTCCTGTACAAAGGGTTGGGGCCAGAGATCGCATGTTCTAAAGTTTTCACAACGTTTTTGAACGCACGTGCTGGACGTTATATTGTACTCTACGTTCATACCACAGTAACCGCCGTATTCAGAAATGCAACTTAGCTTGAAGCCCATGCTTGACTTAATTTAAAGGACGCCTGGCGTGAACATGCCATGGACACTCATTGCGTTTGTTGCGGCACGTTCACAATAGGCGTCACTTAACTCAAGTCAAGCACGGACTTGAAGCGAAGTTGCATTTCTGAATACGGCGGTAAGTGTGCCTACGGGTGAATAAATTTCCTTATGAACATGCCGTCATGTTTACCCGAGATTGATAGTGGGTTGCGTAGGTACGGGAAGCATCCATTCACAGTTTGCTGCACAATATAATAAAGCAAGGTCAGCGCTGCTGAGTTCTGGCACATTTGAGTTCAGATGCAAAACCGCTAATGTAGTCAAGTGTTATTATTGGATTTAGACTGCAAAGAAACTGAGACAATCTAGAAGAAAAAAGAAGAGCAGGGACAGGCTGGCAACTGCCATCAGATAGGCCACATTGCCTGCCTGTTCTTTGAGATAAAAACGCCGAAGTGGAAAATAGGAATAACGATAGAGAGTAGGAAAGAAAGATGACGCGCCACAATGACGAAGTATGAAACGACAAACACAAAGAGAAGGTCAGAGAGAAGAATAAAAAGATCGAGGCTGGAACGGCAACCCGAACAGACAGTCCGGTTTTATACTAAATACGAGTTAGACGGTTAGGATATAGATGAAAGAGACACAACGCAAAAAACTACAATGACATACGACAAAGAATACAGCACAGCGTGCAGTCAGGATATAAAAATAATGACAAAAAAGGTCCACCCCCCGCCGCGGTTTGCAATAAATTAGGAATAAAAAAAGACCTCCCAAAACGTCTTAGGTATCATTATTACTTCAATAAAGCTATATTGGTCTTAAAATGGGGAATGAAATTGGGCGTGCATAGTTTACTACTGTTCCCACAGTTAAATATCACTCCTGGCATGAACTGTTGCGCAGAGTTCTACTGGGCGTCGAAAAGGATGTTAGTGGTAACGGCCAGGTGGAGTACAATGTTTTTGAAGAGCACCAGGACCCGTACCAAACGGTTACTTTCCAACTGACCGTCAGCATCAACGACGCCCAGATAAATTCGGACAAAGACTTCACATGGGAGTCGAAAACACTAAAGCCCGGCAACGACTTCGTTTGGCTCGTGGTGCAGACCGTCGACATACAGAACGTGGATATCGTAAGTATTGGGATGACAAGCTGTTTTAAATGGAACATTTCGGCAGTTGCTCTACCGGGTTTGCTTGGCGGTGGTAGTCTGGCGTCTCTCGAGCACACACAGCACATACAACGCACGCACCAAACAAATTCGGCAGAACTCATCTCACGATGACTGTCAGCAATAATGCGTTTAGTATTGAATCAATATAACGATGCAAAGTGTTGCCACCGGTAGAAACGAGTTATGTACGTGGCGTGTGCTTCAGCGGGACTCCAGTTAGGCGCTTCCCTAAAAAAACTCGACGCCATCTAGCGGAGCCACCACGAAGCCTGTGCCTGGCCTCCGAAATGTATGGCAGACTAGTGCGCGCGGACGCCGAGAAACGCGTCATGTGGCAGCAGGGCTCATCTCTCGCGCGTCCTTGTGGACGCGCTGCGCCATTGAGTGGCGCTGGGGAGAAAGCCATGCGTGGCCTCCGAGATGAAAAGCGTGGCGCACAGGTGCCTGCAAACAATAAGAAGTTTTCTCTCATTTACAGTACACTTAGTGGCACATACTCAGTGACCCAAATTGGCGGGAGGTTTATTTATTTATTTATATACAATACCTACAGCGCCCTCTAGGGCATTATTGTTCACTGAAGAGTGGCACATATGTACACATTGCCACATGCGCAGTGACCCAAGTGGGTCCGATAAGTTGGTTTCGAACTTTGTTTCCTTAGCGCAGCCGCCTGACGCGCTACCCATTCGACCACGGACTACCCAATGGCCCAGGTAGGCGGAAAAATGGTTAGAGACATAGACAGACACATAGTTGGGCGAACATAGTTTACTGCTGTCCCAGCAGTTAAATGTTACTCCTGGCATGAACTGTTGTGCGGAGTTCTACTGGGCGTCGAAAAGGATTTTAGTGGCACCAGCCAGGTAAAGTGCAACGTTTTTCGAAGAGCACCAGGACCCGTACGAGACGGTTACTTTCCCCCTAAGAATGCTAACGCATTAAAGGTGAAGCATAAGCACACCAATCATGCCAAGCAGTGCGCTCTCACATGTAAGCATTCACAGGCAATATTGTGGTATAAATCCGAGTGGAGGTGAAGCGAGACGCTTGGAGATGCCTAGGAATACTTCCGAAGAAGCGACGAAGCCGAAAGGCCAGCGCTGTGCAGCAATCAACGTCGGACATCAGCATAAGGCAATAACCTCCGTTCAAACAGCTTAAAACCTTCGCACTATCACTGTCTCAACACAGGCGGCAGAATTTGTTCCCTGGATCTTCGGAAGCGCAGAGAAAGGCTGGGAGTTGAAGCGGGCTTAGCAAAAAAAAAATAATAATAATAACGTAACAAGTCCACGCAGAGTGTAAGATGTACCGTACACACCTGTGCATGGGCCACACTGTTTTCTTTTTATTATAGTGATGGGGTGTGGCTATTTCACACACCTGATTCTTCACAGCCGAGTTTTAAAATATTTCCTGGATGTACACTCTAAACACGGTAAAGTTAATAAAGGTGCACATTCTTAGATCTTTATAGAAAATTAAGCTTCACCATTTGCTTGAAATAACAGTAATCTGCCTTAAAGTTTACTAAAGTGAGTCTTAGTTTACAAAAGTCGGGATGCTTTTGACCTGATGGTGGTTTACGCCACCGAGAGTAAACTTGGATAGCTTTGCTGACTTGTCAAAAATGCGAATTCATCCAGTGAAGCCTGTGACAAGAGTGACCACTGGCAGTTCATCCCGTGTAAGATAAGTCTGGCCTACGAATTCACGATTTCTAACAGTCATCGTTAAATTGGAAAGAGTGGGTGTTATATGAACTATCGCTTGCGAGAGCATGCAAATGCGCTGAAGACGAAAACGGCAGTAATATCGCGACTCGCTGTGCCATGTGACGTTGAAATACAAAGTTAAAGTATGCACGTCCTCATGACATACTGCGATCAGCCTGCGGCTGAAATATTTTGCTTTCAGGCATATGCTACCTATCGTAGGAGGCCGTCGTGCGTCGTGTGATCTACGGATGCACAAATCACATATCTTTGCGATTAGTATAGTTCTGCTTACACAATGTGCCGCCTTTGCTGCACTTAGCTTAGATGATATCTATCTATCTATCTATCTATCTATCTATCTATCTATCTATCTATCTATCTATCTATCTATCTATCTATCTATCTATCTATCTATCTATCTATCTATCTATCTATCTATCTATCTATCTATCTATCTATCTATCTATCTATCTATCTATCTCAGCACGTATATAAAATAAAAAAGCTAGTGGCATCTCTTTGCCGTTTCTGATTATTATTCCTCAGATCGTAGGCAGCAGTTATTGATGTCTTCATCATCACCTTCGTAACGACAACCATATCATCATTGTCGTCCATGCCGTACTAATGCCGAAAGTTGCCCAGATAGCCCGAACGTTTTCCCGCACGCCCTCAGATTGAGAGGAGGACAATAATGCTACCTCCGTTCTTTATTCCAGCACACGGGAATCAGACGCCGTGGCTGAAGAATTGCCTGGGCGTGTCCGAAGCGAAACTTAATTGCCAACTCATTTGGCAAACTGGTTTCGTCACGATGAAATACACGAATTTACAGCTGTACCGTTTGTGCGGAAAGTGGATAATTCCGTTGAAACCGGACGAGATGGAAATAAAGAGGGTGAAAGAAAGAGAGATAACGAATGAACATCCCCGTGTCAATGACTACACTAAGCAGCTGCACTGCAATGTACATTTAAAGGGGGCCCTGAACCACTTTTTATCCAAATCTAGAAATGCAGTTGATGGTAAATTAGACTATTTAAGAAATACTTTGCCGCAAGAAGTTTAGTGGGCTTAGTAGAAGTGTAGTTATTGGCAATCAAACAAATCGTTCGTGGTGCTTCCGCTCTTTCTTCAATGATTTGCACTGCTAAGGCTACGGTGGAGCGGATTGGGCGCAGAACGCACCGCCTACTGAACATCACCGTGGTGTGCAGCTCAAATTTGATTTTGGATGTTCACGTAGACGCCACTATTTCCGATTTTCACGCCTACGACGCGCCAAAGATAGCAAAACGTGCCAAATGGGGTTGCAGTCCGCGAACCAGAGTGGACTGGTTGCGGAACCCCGCAGGCGGCCGCGGTGTCTACGCTACATGAAACATGCAGCGTTTGCGTTGAGCACGACAGGGCTAGAGCGCGCGTTCGCGCTCATATACTCCTGTCTGTCTGTGCTACGTAATGCGGACCGGCGTTTTCCTGCACCAGCTTGACCAATGAATAGTAGCCACTTCCAACTTGCGCATTGTGAAGCGTTCTCATTACGAAGCGAAGTTTGCGAAGGCGTCTTACCAGGAGTGAGCGCGCCCTGGCAAGCGTGCGTGTGGTCTGACCTTAACTTTCGCGTGGTTAGAGGGTAGTTGAGTGTTCCAAACTAGTCGAAAATTAGCAAGACCCGACGGCTACGACACTGATGAGCAGGTTGTCCAAAATTTACTTCCTACGTGGGTGGCCGCGGCCAAGCGTGAGCAGGCGATAGTGATCTTCTTCCGGAAGTGCATAATTATTATCGAAATTCGAAAGCAGGTTTTAGCTAACTTCATCCTGTTTATTCAACTGCGTCAATAAGTATACACATAGGAAGAAGTGCACTGACCCAAACACCTTTCTTGATTGATGTCAACTATTGGCCAATAGCACCCGCGTATGGGTGTCTGCTATATTACGAAATTCCGCGTCCAGAAAAGAGTGATAAACAGGTTTCTGTTGGAAAAAAAAAACGTTTGACATAAAGGTGACTTCGCGCTCCGCTTGCGAAATCCACGTGCCACGCACGAATGCAAATTTTGGCTGAGACGTTCGCAGCAGCGTACGCTATCTGCGGAATGTGTTTTTTCGCCAAACTCAAGCGGTGGTTCAGAGCCCCTCTAACGTGACCTAGCAATCCCACTTATACAACCAAACAAACATTTACATAAGCAGTGCTCAAGACTGGCCTTTACTTGAACGCCACTGTGGCATCATTTACTGAGCCACAATTATTAAGGTGGATCAATAACGGTTGTCCATTTGTGCCCTGTGCGACCGTGCACATTCATCTTATGTGGCATTTCGGTTTATCGGTGACATGGTTTTAGTGGCCAGCTCCACGTTGCTGTGGTACAAGGTCAGTGTGATTGTGATATTAATTTCAAAACGACGAAGACTTCGACTTCTCGTTGAAGTTCGCTGTGGAAATCAGGATTATGCAGTTATGGCATAATTTAATGTGCAACCTGAATACTCCTAAGAGAGCTTAAATTCGCAAATTCTCCACTTTGACGGGACTCGTAGCTGCTTGTTGATTTAGATCTCGATATTGCTTTGGTAGTGAGCTTATAAAATAAACCGGTACAGGTGCATTAGGGTTGATCCTGACGGCATGAAGTGTACAGAAATAACACAGACCAAGGGCACGTAACAGATTGGGTTAGTTTCATGACAGAGGTCGCTTTGGTTAAGTAGTTATGACATCCTGCCGACGACGACGTCGCTGCTTCTAATCCCGGCTGAGGCAGTCGCACACCGCTGGGTGCAGAAGGAAGCCTGTGGTTACGCTATCGTTCCTAGTTTCCGATGTTGCTCATACGGAGCATCCAGTTATTATAAGAGGAAGCTGTAACTAAGAGCCAACTCCAATGCCACCAATTTAAATACATGTTAAACGCGTAGATCTTTTTTGAGACAACCACTGAACCTGTTTGAATAATTTTTATTTGAATTTTAAAGTAAAAGGTGAATTCTAGTGATCTAGGAAGCAGTTTGATTTAAAGCCTGCAATTTTTTACCAAAATTGCCGAAAATGTAAGTTAAAAAAAGAACGAAGCTTACAAATTCGCAATTGTGCATCAAGAATGCATATATCAGAGTTATGTTAACTGCGTCCCATAAAGCTCCTAAAGCAAAAATTTTGATATATGAATTTACAACTTGCGTGAGTTTGCTATGATGTTTACCAAGGTTTTGAATAAGTCGTACTGATAAATTAGTCGTTTAGTTCAGAGGACTGTACGATACATGAATTTTGTTCGCTTTAGATGTATGTCTAGGTGCAGTTTACATAACTGTAGTATCATTATTATTGCTGACATACAAGTTGGTAAATTGATAGTGTCGTTTCTTGTAATTTGTGAAACTGATTTTTTTTTAAAAACGTTGACGGCCTAAATAAAAAATATGCTTCCATGAGTAACCAGGTTTTAACTTCTTGTAAATGGAATAAACCTAACCAAATTTAGTGCAGGTATTGTCTAGAGAAATGGTTTCTCCGTTCCCATGTATGTAGATAGGAGTCCCAGAGCAAAATCTTCCTATTAAAGCCACTTGAAGATACATATGCATTTATTCGATGCATCCTGGGTGATTGAGTGTGAAACTTTTTTTGACAAGCTCGTAATTTGGAAGCCAACGTGGAAGTTTGAGTTTCAAATTTAATTCATAGCGTATTTTGTTCGCCCACACTGTTTGGGTTTTGTGCAGTGTGGTTATGAGGTTCATATTCCAGAGGCGCAATAATTTTAGCCATAGCAGCTAATTGTAATATTTAGCGACGACAATTTATTTGGCATGATGTGCAATGACAAACAAACTTTTATGTCTTACAGTAAAAAAATGTTACCGATTACAATTACAATCACTTCATTCAAAAATATGATTGATTTCATCCCCCAACTACTGCCACACCAACGTAATTGAGGAATCACTCAATAGTTATCGATTGCATTTACGTCACTTTCCTCCCAACGTTTAATAACCTTGCATGAATGCAGTGCACAGAAAGAGCTGGCCTGGCATTTTTAAGACCACCTTTTGCAGCCCTTCATACAATGCCTATCTGCACTTGCAATTGAAATAATAAAAAAAATCCTTGGTCAACGTTCCTCGATTTTCTTGTGAAAACATCAGTAGCGACACTGACAGCTTGCTCGAGGAGGGGAAATAACGAGGGAAAGACTGGAAGGTTTCCCAATTGGCTCAATATGCGCGCTGGGGAGGTAGGGCTAAGTTGTAACGTATACGAATCTTGCGCACGATACTGTTGCTACTCAGAATCCGGGTCCTCTATGAAGCGCAGTGCTTCATTGTTGCTGGGAAAACTATCAGCATGCGATTTCCCGCCATATACATCCTAAGTGGCCTTTCATATCGAGAAATACCAGCACCTGTTCAATTCATCGGCCAACATCTGGTGGAGCGTCACGATGAGAAAACAATTATTGAGTCCCCGGGTTTGCCTGCCTGAACAGCCGCTGGCGAGGCTGCTGCGTGACACGATCTCGTCCGTTCTACTGCAGCTACTACCAAATTCAAGTTCTCAAATTGGCCTCACTTGTTGCAGCTTGTCTCGTTATAAAAGTAACTGGTTACATCAGATTGGTTGCTGAAAAATATAATTGAATTACAGAGCGCCTTAATGAGTAAACAAAGCAATTGATAGATTACAAAATTACAAAGATGTAATTGACCCCGGGTAATTATTAACATGTAATTCGTTGCGTGCAAGTCAGCTGACAAGTAATTTCATTATGTCATGGGGGCCGAAATAGAAAATACGCGTTATTTATGTAGTTGTGTACGTGTTTAGTGCAATGTCTTTCAGTGCTGTGAGAGTTGCAGGGAGAGTTGGCCTTGGAACCATACTCTGCGTGCCACCCTCTCTTTCGCCTTTTTTCTGTCAAAAAAGTAAACTCAGCTCGTGACCCGACCCTGGGCGGTCTCGCCCAGTTAGTGGTTGGTTCACGGTAGTTCACGATTTGCTTTGCTTGCTTGCTTTGCTTGCAAAGCAAAACAAAGCAAAGCAAAGCAAAGAAAAGCAAAGCAAAGCAAAGCAAACAAAATTTAACCGATCACCGACACCTATAATTTTCTTGGTGCAGAAACTCCTGTCGTAATATGAAAGTTGAAGTCCTGTTTACCAAATTTTGATGTCGAATACCTACATCAAAGGATTATCTGTATTGATCTGGTCTCGCGCCCTACTCCGTGTGCTGATCTTTTGGTGAGCATGAGACAATAGAAAAATTGTTCCTTTCATGTCGTCGTTTTTTATCATTAGGAAATCACACTTTAGAAGGACAATTTCATGGTGTTGGATTGATTATAGCGATTCCTGATATTCTATATTTGGGAGCCTCTTCTCTGGGACATTATCATGGGGATGTTGGTCCCGCGTTGTGAGGTATGCAATTGAAGCAGGGCGATTTCCGTGCTAAATTGCTAAATATCTATCTGACTTCATTATCTTTTATGTATTCAACATTTTTCAATAGTGCTTATCTTGAGACTCGTTTAATCAATTTGTTAACTTGCCCGATTCTCGGCTAAAGCCCATAGTGGGTATGAGCTACTGTTCAAAAGAAACAAACAAGCAAACAAGTCGGAAAGATAGGGCGCAGGATGCCTCAACGGATGTCGCGGACCAAGGATTTGGGCGCTGGTCATGCCACGCGATTCACAGGAATTACGCCAGCCTCCTGCCTAATGTCCCGACGGGGCCTCATCGTCACGGCCGTTTTCGTCATGAGTTCCTCGGCCGTCGTCGTTTCCGCCGCTATTTCTCCCCACAGCCGACAGCGATCTGAGCCCCTGCCATCCATGCTGAACATCGGATCACTGTTCGATGACCCTTGGGAGACATCTTGGAAGACGAGACATTTGCCGCTTGACTATAAGTGTGATTCGAGCGCGTGTCGGGATGTCGGCGAAGACCTGAGAAAGAACGTCGCCTGGTCCTTGAACCCGTGTGCCGATTTCTACGAGTACGTCTGCCACAACAACCACTTGCATACTAACGTCTATGACCACGCCGTGACGCAGTATCTGCGCGAAGTTCGTGACGTGATACAAAATTACGAAGACCCCGGCTTCTCCCGGAGAACTGCTATTTCGAAAAAGATCACGCGGTTCTTTGCCGCTTGCCAGTCAAGTCGCACTGACCTGTCTTCCTGGAGGTCCCAGCTCGAGGACACTTGGAAGTACTTGGAACTGGACGGAGACTTGGAGGCTGTCGAGAACATGTTGGCAACGTTCTCGAGAGTCCTCGAAATCTTTCCCGTGATTCACGTGGCCGTACTCGAGGCGTCCCACAAAGCATGTGTGCTCCTATCGAGACCCCATGGAAACGGGGCTGATCGCATCTTCCAAGTGCCACACGCGTTTTCGACGTCCTTCCAACATTTTGCGGCCGACCTACTCGGGCACAAAGGAAAAATTAGTGATGACATCACTGACCTCATCGGCTCTGCAGCCAAGGTGGAGTCTGAACTCCAGAAGTACTCCGGTCCGCGTGGTGAGCAGTACAACCACCTCAATGAATACGGTGACATGCCCGCCTCGGAGGTTGGTGAGGGTAGCGCAGCATTTGACTGGACTTCATACTTGAGGAAATTCCTCAGCGGGGCATTTTCAGTGAAGGCGGACTCCTGCGTCATTGTGAAGTCTCCGGAGTACGTGAGACATCTAGTAAATGTATTCGGCAAGGTTTCGAGGAACGATGTGCGCTCGTTTCTCAAACTCAGGGCTGCTATGGCACTGATTCCATTCCGGAAGCTGGCGGACAACCCTAAGAAGAAAGATATCGAAAAGCTTTGCACACTGGCCACGTACAACCTCTACAGGTACGCCTTCCTAAAGGAGTTCAACGAAACGTACCTTCTGGCGGTGGCCTTTGGCGTTCATCGGAATCTGGTCACCATGAAGGGCTCCTACAAGTGAGGCTGTGTTTATCGTCTTTATTAGAACCCTGCAGAACGTCGCGTTGCTTGGATAACTAACCCCTTCAGTCATGGTGTACGCATTTGTGGACGCGACTTACTTTTGCCACTTCTGTGTAGTTTTGGCAAGGAAATGCCATAGAAATGAAGCTTAGGGCAAATTGAACGTTCCTCTTACCTCAAGTACCCTCATTTTCTTCCGAGGAAAATGTATCACTACTGACGATCGCTTTGGAGAAGACACTACAGAGTTTGACGAGAGGTGTGACGTAGGACATCTCTGTGGCAATCGCGAAAAAAATTTATTCTTTCTAGTAATGCTTGCAGCCAATAATTAACTTGTGCAAGTAATTCGCGCTAGTGATTCAATTCTTTTTTATGAAGAAACGTATCATTACTGAGTGCACAATAATTAGATACCTAATCACTCTGTAATTGTGATGACTCATCATAAAATGCAGAAAGAGTCATTCTACCATCTTGACCTTTCTCTTAATGGAGTCTGCAATACCTTGTCATAAAATTATGTAAGTTTCATGTGTTTATAAACAGTGTATCATAATCCGTGATTGAAGGGACGAAGGCAGGAACAACATGCGCTTGAGCTCGATACATTTACCAAACTTAAATTGAGCTTGCGAATCCTCTCTCACTAGTCTGCGCGGAGTTTTCTTGCGACGTACCATTATATATTCCCTTTATTTTCCCAAGTTCACTAGCACTTCCATTGGCTGGCGGTTTCCGAAAGTCGAGCGAAAGCAGCGCAAGAGGCCTACTGCAACCCTAGCGTCTTACTTGCTGCGTTCGTCTATGGTAGGCTAGCTTGAACATTGCACTTTCTTTATCTTGGGCGTTCGCACGTTTTCACTACCATTATAGTGGATATTTCAGAACACGGCGAGCTCGCGTTCACATCTTTAGCTAAAGGACGCAGCGTTTATGCGGTCGCTTCATTTTTCCTGTAACGATTCGCATGTTCGGTCACTGACACTCTGATCACGCTACAAAAATTGCCTTGGCTTTGAAATTTGAAGGTTCATACACACAAGAATGAACTTTTTCATTTTTTCAGTTTATATTGCGCTTGCACCTTGCCAGTTTTCTCACCATGTACTAGCAGATCAGCACATCATGTGTAACGTTACCAAGCTGAGCTGGTTTCCCTCGTTTTTGCAATCACAGGCACGTCATCACATCGGCCCAGCCTACTTCCAAAGCCAAAATCGCGATTGATGAGGCCTTGAGTGACACTAAAGTCAAGTACTTCATGGTAATGAAGGACGTCGACAGCTACTACAGCAGCATTGCGATCACACCGACCAAGGAAATCGCCCGCAGTTACGTAAAGGGCATGGTATCCATGACACAGCCTTGGCTGCGAGTGGTGGTCGCCTCCGGAGGCAAAATCCAGGAAAACCATCTGAACGTTCGCTGGGACTTCGACCCGGACACGAGCACGCTTCTAGTTCCCATCTCTATAAGCCACCTGAAGCATAAGGAGGACAAGGAGTTCTTCCTGGAGTCCGCGAGTCTCGGGGGCGCCATGATGCGATTCTTTTACATGGCGTTCCATGAGAGGGCGCTGTTCTCATCGGCTGGCTCGACTCACGATGGCCACAACAATGCAACCGCAATCGCTTGCCTTGAGAAGCAGTACGCATCAAAGGTAATGAACACAACGCCATATAGCGCAGCGTTTTCTGCTGCAGAAGGACTTTAAGTAGAGCAAATAAGTCAATTTATTGGAAGTACTTCTTGGGGTCCTGTTTGAAGCAGATTTACAGAGTCTATGCATCTAGTGTACATATATATTTAATTATCTACAGTATGCACAATACCTAAAATTTACATTGAGTAGATTCATAACGGACACGTACAATATTAGGCACGCTTCGTTAGAATGCGCGAATGCCACTAAGCGGCCGAAAAACAACTTGATAATCGGTAAAATCATTCTAATGACTCCAAACTACTCAGATGACCCCTGTCTTTACGCGAAGTGTTTCTTGTGCTGCTTACTTAATGTGTGAAAATTTTTCTACGAGGTGTATATTTTTAAGTTGTAGCGACTCCGGATCCCGTCTTTGTTGTGCGTCTTTAGGTCCTGTACTTTTGTTGAATTACGTCAAAAAAAAATGAACACTGTATTAAATTTTAATATAACCTAATGCCACTCAACCAATGTAAAATAAAGATAAATGTGAATAGATTGTATCCCATCTCTGCTGACGCTCAAATAATTTGCTTCACGGGTAACGACGCCTATTGAATTGACACTAAAAGACCCACAAAACAATTTACTTTGGAGGAAATTTATTTTAGTTAATTCAATGGTAATAGTTTGATCATTAGCTGAGAAAAAAAATGCCTACGCTCCGTTTTTTTTTTAATTTCGCGACGTAACCTTAACGTTGGTGCGCTAGGGTGACGCCACAGACTTTAAATTATTACTTCGCATTTGGGGCGTTGTATCTTTGTAAAAGCTGTTGAATGTGCCTCAGTTTAGCCTTTGGCGCCTCTAAACCCAGATTTGAGCCACTTTCTGTCAATAAGAAATTGAATAGGCACTTGCAGAACGCCGTCAATATCCATGATGTCATGGCAAGATGGCGCGGAAAGTTCAAGGCCAAACCAAGAGAGATGGTTTGGACCATCTCTCTATTTTGCCTTTTATGTCTTAGCAAACATTTTCTCGAGATAAAAGTGCATTTTTAGTATTCCAGAAGGGCATGTCACTAACACAGCTCCTGAAATAATTGTCTTTTTAGTTTCCCTTTAAACGCTAAATCTGTAAAGTATTACCATCAGTTACGCAATGGGGAGCAAGAAAGGGCGCTAAAGCGCGAAACGGGTCCCAGGTACATCTTGAAACTGAAGTGTTCACAGCAGATTTAAACAGGTAGCATTGAGCTCTATTGTATATGATGTTAGATATACAGTGCGTACAGACCTCAGGACAGTTAATATGAAAAGAAAGTCTCCATGAAGTAGGCTATAGACCTTTTGCAGCGAGCAGTCTGCTTTGCGAGTACCAGGGACTGCCACAGGCACGTCGCCATTAAGTGTCTTTTGAATCGGGAGCGAGCAGGCAACCGCCACCGCCGACCGTTCCAACAACGATCCGCCGAGAGGTCGGGGATTACTTAGTATTGTTTATTCAGGAGACAGAATCTCTTCAATGCTATTCATTGCCTGCTTAGAAGAAGTATTCAAGCTCTTAGATTGGGAAGGCTTAGGAGAAAGGATCAACGGCGAATACGTCAGCAACCGTCGGTTTGCAGATGATATTGTCCTGTTCAGCAATAATGGGGAGGAAATACAACAAATGATTGAGGACCCTAAATGAGAAAGTGTAAGAGTGGGGTTGAAGATTAATATGCAGAAGACAGAGATGTTCAATAGCCTGGCAAGGGATCAAGATTTCAGGATCGCCAGTCACCCTTTAGAGTATGTAAATGAGTAGGTTTATCTAGATTACTCACAGAGGACCCTGATCATGAGAAGGAAATTTACAGAAGAATAAAATTGGGTTGGAATGTATACGGCAGGCATTGCCAAATCCTTACTGGGAGCTTACCACTGTTGTTGAAAAGAAAAGTATACAATCACTTCATTCTACCGGTGTTAACATAGGGGGCAGAAACTTGCAAGTTAACGAAGAAGCTTGAGAACAAGTTAAGAACCGCACAAGGAGGGATGGAACGAACAATGTTAGGCGTGACGTTAAGAGACAGGAAGAGGGCGGTGTGGATCAGAGAGCAGACGGGCATAGCGGATATTCTAGTTGACATTAATAAAAGATGTGGGAGCTGGGCAGGGCAGGCCATTTAATGTGCGGCGCAGATAACCGGTGAGCCATTAGAGATACAGAATGGCTACCAAGAGAAGGTAAGCGCAGTTGAGGACAGTAGAAAACTATAGGTGGGGTGATGAAGTTTGGAAATTTGCAGACGCAAGATGGAATCAGTTTGCGCAAGAGATGGAGATCGCAGGGAGATGCCTTCGTCCTGCAGTGCGCAAAAATATATATAGAAAAAATTGCTAATGATGATGTCAACGTTGTCACGCCTTCGTCGTACAATTGCTGTCATGCCTTTGTTGTTATGCCGTCGTCGTCAATCTAGCTTTGTCATTGGTTGTCGTCATACATTTCTCTTCATACCACTGCTTCCATGCAGTCGCGGTCCCGCTGTCATCGTTATAACATCGTCATAATTTCCCAATCGTCATCTCAATGTCATGCCTCCTTTGTCGTTCCATCGACGCCATTACTGCTGCGTCATTCCATCGTTGTCACTTCGTCGTCGTCATACAGTTGTCATGCAGCAATGCTCATGGCCGACTTTGGCAAGCCAAAGTCGGCCGTACTCACACCAAAATAGGCGAATACCGGAGACAGAGTATGTCGCATATAGTCAAAGCAACGGGAGTCTCAGAACGACCCCTACCGATTTTCAATAGGCGTGACTTCAGCAATACGGTGCGTCTCTGCATTGGCCGAATGCTAATCGCATTACCGTTGTTATGTCTGGCTTGTGTGATGACCAGTTTGTGTCACGCTGCCAAAGCCATGCCGAAAGCCCAGACGTTTCATGTACGCCGATCCACCCGCAACCATTGAAGAACGCCTAGGAGGCTGTAACGACGAAAAGACGTCAACCTTTGCGCGCGCATTCTGTCCTCCTCGCGCGCATTCTGGCGTGCGCGACGCCCTCATGACTGATGACTGAGTGATCTTGCTAGTGCTGTCTGCCTTCAGTGAGCGAGACAGTTAAGTTTCGTGTGCGCATTTCCTCCTCCTCCTTCTCGGCGCGGAAGATGCCGGCAGTGTCTGTGTGCTCGTCAGTGCCTTTCCCTCTGCTGGCCAGTGGGGGTTAGAAAATCGGTTGAACTCACTGCCATGTACCGAGCGACGGCCGGAAGTGCGGAGAACGTTCACTCTTTGCTTCTCCTGAATGAGCGATTTCCGAAGACGCTGTAAAAGGCGCACCTTCAACGGACTTCAGCATTCTGCGCAAACTGGAGTGTGAGTAAATCTCCGTCGGGAATACTCTGTAGCGAGGTAATTAAAAGTGCCTTGTTACACGTTACGTCGATCGTATCGCGTCTCTGCCCTGCTGGTTAAGGTCCAGATCGCTAGGCCTACGATACCTCGACGGTCCTGGATGGACAGTTGTAACACTGTCGACAGTCAGCGTGAGTTGAGTGGTTTCTTTATTTTCTATCTGTCCTCTTAATTCGACGCATTGGTCCAAGTGGGCCACTAGCTTGGGTCACTAGGTATGTCCTGGGGGCCGTTATGCTGTCTTTATATTTCAATCGTCGTCATTCCCGCTTCGTTATGCGACTGTCGTCCTGCCGTCGTCATGACGCCATCGCCTATTATTCCGATTTATTGTTCTTGGTTGTCAACTAGCTTGGGCCATAACGTACGCCCTCGGGGTCATGATGCCCTCGTGGTCATGATGCCGTCATGGTCTTTGCACGGTGGTCATCCCAGCCACGTCACCCGACTCTCATGATGCCGTCGTCGTCATCCTATTGTAGTCGCGGTATCATTGTCACGCTCGGGTCGTACTGCTGTCATCATCGCGCCTTCGTCGTGGTACTTTATACATGATGCATATACATTGAAATTGTTCCATCGTCGCCCTTTCATCTTTGTCACCCGATTATCGTCATGCCCTCGTCGTCACGTGATGGTTACGTCATCATACTCTCACCGAAACTCCATCGCTTGCATTCGCTCGTCATCACTACATTGGCCTCGTGCCCAGTATTGTCATTGTTATCAATGCATCATTATAATTCGTCGTCACGCATTCGTTACCCGCCGTGGTTGTTTAGTAGCTATATGGTGTTGATCGAGGTCGACGAGGTCGCGGGATAAAATCCCGGCCATCGCGGCCGCATTTCGATTGGGACGAAACGCGAAAACACCCGTGTACTTAAATTTATGTACACGTTAATGAAACCCCAGGTGATCCGAATTATTCCTGAGTATCCCCCTACGGCGTGCCTCATAATGAGATCGTGGTTTCGGCTCCTAGAACCCCGTAATTAAAAATTTTTATATGCATTCGTTGTCATGCCGCCGCGGTGATGCCGTCGCAGTCCTACCATCGTCTTAATTCCAGCTTCGTTATCTGATTATCTTCATCTCATCGTCGGCGTCATACTGCCGCCATCCCGCCATCTTCTTCAGGCACTGGTCATCACATTGTCCTCATGACCTTGTCATGTGTGTGGTCTCAAAACTGCTCTTGGGACAATTAAAGGAACGACCACACAGTAGTGGAAACAAACCAGATCTGCCTTTATTGCACCTTCTAGGCGCCAATATAGCCAGTCGAATAAATACTATTTGAACATGCCGATGGGTGCTGAGAAATCGAGGAAGTTAACTCACCGCGACAGGACGTCGAGCGAATATATGTGCACACCATGCCGGACACCAACGCCTAATCGTTCGCGTGTACTGTTACACGAACGGTGGCGCATTCGCACGATCGTGTTCGTTCATGCCGGTGCCCCGCTCTGAAGCCTATCGCGGGATGGTTCCGCGAAATTTGCTGCCGGGCGCGCGAGGCGTCCGCGTGCGCAGGTGACCCCAAGCCAAAGAGGCGGAAGCCTGCTCCGCTGGCGCCCGAATATCCACGCCGTCAGGTGGCGCTAGAATCGGAGCACTATAGCGCCATTTCTCGTACCGATGCGGAAGACTACTGGGGAACGCGGGGTGGCTGGGCAGGCGTGTGTCGTCGCACGTCACTCTATGTCAAGTATTCCGATACTGAGAAATATCGGGCGGGAGGTCGACCGAGGAGGGGATTTGCCCGATGTACCCAGTGCTCTTAGGTATACTCCTTGGTTGTCGTGCATTTATGTGTTACTTTGCACTTGCCGACCGTTATTTGGCATGTTTTTGTGGTGCATTCGTTCTGACGGGAAAAAATGACCGGCGTTGACGCACGTCTGCGGCCACTGCACTTGCTTTGACAGGCGGCCTTCGTTTTGCTGCGGCAGGAGCTGTTCGTAACTCATTCAATTGTTTCTTCCTGTCTCACTTAATAATATAATCAGCAAGATGTGATTGCATGAAAATATGAGAACATATTAGGAACATTGCAGTTGAATGTAGATGCAGCGATGATGACACTACGCAGGAAATGCCTCCAGGCTCGTCATGAATGGTGTCATGTTCGTGTCATGAATGGTGTCCACTACAGCATACATATTAAAAACCTGTTCTCAAGAAATAACTTGGCGTCACTAAGTGCGTTTACAGATCTTGTCGCCGAAGATTTCTTCTGTCCCATGCAGGCAATTAAATGAACCAAACATCAATGTCACGAGAGTAACTACTAAAAGTGCGGGGGTGAACGGGACTTACCCGCCGGAACAAGAGGCTGCCATCTATGAAGCCGAGTTGGTGAAAACGTGGTTGGTGACGCCTTTAAAGGCGGCCATTGAAAATGTCTGTTGACCACTGAAGTTGACACTATGCATAAGGACTTCTCGAAAGCACTAAAATAGCTTAAAAAATTGCCGAAATTTGTGCACAGGAGTGGACAGCATTAAACAAACGTTTAACGTCGACAATCAAGGTGAGATTAGTTCCGTTAAAATTTGATTTATTTGTCTTGCCTCCGTGTCTTCAGGCAGTGAACAAGACAAAGATCAACGGACACAGGGTCTTGAGGATGGTAGCTGCGGACAATGCCATCGTGCCCGTGTTGCACAGGGTCTTCAAGATGTCGCTGCACTTACGCAAGATCGAATTCATCAACTACAAGAAGCTGCAGATGTCGCTGGCCAACCTTCCCAACGTAGATGCCGACCAGCTGTTTTTCCTCATGTATGGCCAGACCTTATGCGAGCGGCACGAGGACACTGCCCGTGTCTTGGCGCAGGCACCGTGGCCTCCCGCCAGGATCAGGCTCAACACAGCGTTTTCCAACTACCCGGAGTTCGCCAATGCCTTCAAGTGCGGCAACGGAACCGCCATGAACCCGAAAAAGCGCTGCTCAGTTTTTCACTTTTAATGAACCACGGTGACAAGAAAGTCAAGTGTTAAAGTGAAGCTCCCTTGGCATATTCACCTCGTTTTCTGTGGTGTGCCGGTGGCCTGTCTCGCACGACCACCTAGCGCGCTCAGCGCTCCGCCGGTGGCCTTTTTAGACATGATCTCCGTGATTGTGCGCGCTGGCAGGTTTTGCTTCGGCCGTCCCATTCGGCGCGCGCCCCACCTAAAAATTGTAATGTAGCGCGCACCCAGCTGTTCCTGGATGGTGCTATTAGCCGACGGCTCCGGCGCACGCGAAGGCAGCCATATAAGGTAGACCGCACGAGGTGTCAATGTGAGCATTGCCTCTCTTATCACATGTTGCGGAAAATTTTCACAGGATATATCCCCGAAAATGTATGACCTCTGCCTCCGAATATTTTCACCTCTCAATCATCTAGTTGTCTAGTGCCTTTATTTATTCCAGTACATTTATATATTATTATCCATTGATTTTGTAGTAATGTTTAATAATATGTTCTTTTAAAGAAATCACGTGTGGATACAAACACCATTCACTGTTTCTGAACTTGTAGGTTATAGTAGATGGCAAAGTTGTTGCCTCCACACATGGCTCCTACCCACAGGGGGGATTGGCCACATTGGGTTGTTTGAAAAGTGCAGTCTAACAAAATACCAAAGGGGGGTAAAGGCAGACATTCAACATGAATAGACAACCAAATGCTAACAGAAATTTTGAGAGGGCCTATACATAAAATTAGGAAAAAATTACAATAAAGTGAAGTGCCCATTGTTGTTTCTTTGTCTTTCTTCCTTTTTTCTTTTATTTTTTTGCGATTGAGCAATTGATATGGAAATTGCCACGTTGTACGGCTACTCTGCAGGTAATGCGACAATTTTCGTCTAATATTTACTAGTATCTTACCATGCGTACTTCCTGCTATAATTGTAGTTTTCGTTTCAGTGTACTTTTTGTACTGACTGTATGATCTTGCAAGCTATTACAATGTGCCAATAAAGCTTTTGTTACGTTGATGCGTTTTGTCTTACCTTGTTGCATAACACTTGTTTTACGTTAATGTAACCATAGTTTTCCCTTTACCCAATGCATTCTGGAACATCTGTACGTGATTCATAAATATATTTTCTTAAAGTAAAAAATGAACATGCCGTAAGCAGACACGTGGATCAGATGAGACACGCGAATGAGAGACATGGGAATTTTGTGTTCGGCGTAATAAACCTTTCAATCATACTGTTCATAATTATCATAATGCCTGCTTGGGCGGCAACTGTAATAGACTAATAAACGATTAAATAATTGCACAATTTATTCTTTCAGACATCTTACGAAATTTCTCGCTCCATCCAGCCTTGAAACTGCGGCATGCAGCAGGCAGTGGCATGCAAACACCCGCAGCAGGACACACGCATACTGGTTAATCGACGATAAAACCTTTCTTAAAACTTTCTTCACCTTTTTGTGCCACCTCACCTTGAATATTCATGCGAAAGCGTCAAATGGCCCATTGAGAGAAAAAGCCGGTGGCGTTTGTCACAGCGAAACTTCTTATTGGCTTAGACTGCCACAACGCTGGCTAGCGCCTCAACGGAGCCAAGGGAGTTAAAAAATCACGTAGAAGCTCCTCTGGGAGGTCTCTAAGTATGCGTAAGCACGGTGCCACTTCCTCATATTCACGCAGCCTAGTGTCGATATCACTGTTAAGAAACTTTATCCGACTGGTATAAACCCTTTTCATCTCTTATCGGTTGTTATCAACCTTATCGAGCTTGATCTGATCATTACCAACCGTTATCTGTCCTTATCACTTTTATTGGACATGATGCGTACCCTCATCAACTTTTATCGGTCCTTATCAACCTGATCGAACTTGATCCGACCCTTACCAACCCTTATCTAACTTGATGCGACCCTTATCAACCCTTATCGGTACTTATTAACCTTATAAAAACTGTTCCTACCATTATAAGCTTTTATCGCTCATTGGTACCTTATCCATCCGCGTCGAGCCATTATCAACCTTGATGAGAACCATATAACCCCTCATCATTCCCTATCAACTCATTTACTGCTTATCTGTCTGAAGCGCATGAGCCTCCATGAACCAACGTCAAGAGCATGAGCCCTCAGAGAACGGTGGTTTTTTAGTCGTCGAAGGAACGCCCCAACAGAAGGCGCATCCCGCGACCACCGAACGGCATCGGAGATGCCTTTCGTGTTTGGCATAAGATTTTCGCAAAATCGGAATATTCCTGTCGGCTGTGCAAGTCAGCTGTACATGTGGTACAATAGATGGCTTTTATCAGGGTTTTACGAACTTCCTGATTTAACGAAAAAGTTGTCGCAGTTTCACCTGAAAGGCGAAGCATCAATTGCGATAGCAAATTTGTAGAGAGCTATACGGAGTAATGATAGTAGCTTTATCAGCTGTATAAACTTGGACATGCAGCAGCACCGGCAACACGCAGAACTGTTGTCGACGCCGTCGGCGTTTTGCCCGCGTTCGCACAAAATGCGTGCGGCGTTGGTGACTGTTCCCGGAGCCTCTGGCATAAATAGGCACTTGGTGTCGCAGCTAAACGTCGCCGCCCATCCCTCCCCCTCCCCTCCCCCCACGGCCTTTCGCGCGTCGGAAGAAGGCGCGTTTGCTCTACATATATGGTGATTGTAAAGGAGGAAGGAGACGCCTACTTCTGCAGCCCTTAAGGGAGCACGGCGCAGAACGCGCGTTTGTTCTCCGCCGTGCGTTTGCTCTCCGTGAAAGCGCGCTTCGCTCGCCCCCTTTCACTCGCACATACAGCGTTCGGCGCGCGGCGACGATTTCGTCTCCATTGACATCATACGGAACCTTTACGGCGACGGCGACGCCGACGGCAGAAATCTGCTTTGGAGTGTCTATATAATTGCTATCGCAATAATAATTCTAGCGTAGTCATCACTTTGTTCAATAGGGTTGCAACTGTACTGACTAGCTGCTACTAACATTAAATAATCCCCCGACATCCATCCATTCGAGCGGGACGGCCTCGCGCCCTCCCATCCCACCCCGGGCCTAACAGGTCCGGAACAACACCCCCTGCAGTCTCTGCGGCACACCAAGGCCTTCCATCCCGGCCTGATACGTGCCGCCACAGCCTGCCGGTTTTGCTTCGCCCAGCCATGGCGACTCCACCCTATCCTCCTTTCTCCCCCACTTACCCCTTCCCGTTGGCGCTGAGTCGTGCTCCCTCAAGGGCTGCAGAAGATAGCGTCAACATTTCCCCTTTCCACATGAACCACTTACTATGAGCACCATCACAAAATATCCCACCTATGTTTCTAACAGCGGAGGTTGAGGCTGCGCCGTCCGTCCACCGGTGTGACGCCGGTCACGTAACAAGGAGAGGATGTTAGCTGCGTCGCGGGAGGGCAGGTCACGTGACCTGTGGAGGAGGAGGGGCGCGCTGGGGGAGGCGACCAATGAGAGGGCGCGCGCTGGTGGGAGGAGGAGAGGCAATATGTATAAGAGAAGGTGTTTCTGTGCGGCGCCCCCTTTCGGATAACGCGCAACGCGCAGAGCTCCGGCCGACGCCATCCGCGTTTCCCCGCGTTCGCGCTGAACGTGCGCGGTGTACATGATTGCAGCCGATGCCTCTGGCGGCAACTCAGCAGGTTTCGGCCACAAAATTGGACAGTCGTTGAGTAGCGTCGGAAGTCGCTGCTCCTTGCCTCGCAACGTTTCATTGCAATATAAGTTCGTGTTGTAGATATGTGTTTACTTGTGTTTACGAAATTGCATCACGCGCAACACATGCACATGCAACACTCGTAACACTCAGTGTAACTAACACAGCTTTGCCGCTGTTAGACCATCTTCACAGAGTGGAAGGGAGGTATAATTTTTTAAAAAGTTCTACTACAACTTTCTATATTTACGCAGTACGATTTTTCTGCCGCCCAATTGTACTTCATCCAGTTTGTTCCATTCTCTAAGTCTGCAGCGTATCTACGGCTTAATAATACTTTTTGCCTATATCAATTGAAGAATGGAATAGTTTACGTGACAATATAGTGTTGGAACGTGACCCCTCGAAGTTTTAGCAGTTACTTATAACCTTAGTCTTGTTGTCTAGTATTTTGATTACCTTATTTGTACCATTTTCCTAGACCTCACTAACCAATGGTCACTGCACTTTACCCTACCCAACACTTCTACATCCTGCACTATGCTGAGTTCCTTGGTTCTCCATTAGAACTTTTCCACGTCCACTTCCTTTTGCGGCGATCCCTGAAGAAGGTATTCATTCAAGAAGGTCTAGGATTTCTATCAATTTGAAAAGAGAAAGAATAAAATTAGTCAAGAAGAAACAGGCCAACCTAGACGCAGTAACGGTAAAAGCACACCAATTCGGGCTGGTGCTCGCAAACAAATATGCAGCTTTAGAACAAGAAGATGAAGACAACATAGAGGTAATGAATGAAACCGTAACTAGGCATATCTCAAAAGCAACAAATTGAAGTGTGAGGTAGGGCACCAAGGCATCCAGCAGGCAAGCTCTCCCATGTAAACAACGGACATGATACGGAAACGTCTAAACATGAAAGTGTCAAACTCAAGAGATTAGAGATAGAATTCGCTCAACTGCAAAAACTGATCAACAAGAAGAAAGTAAGGGATATTGGAAATTATAACGTGGAAAACACTAGGAAGCAGTAAAATATGGACAGAGCATGAAATCAGTGTGAAGAAAGCTTGGCATAGGACAAGACAAGATGGGAGGAGGAAAGAGAAAGGCAGAAGGCAGGGAGGTTGTCGGGATATGGGGGGATTGCCCACGGCCCTCTGCCTCGACACACTGAGCCCGCGGTTGGCGCATGCCTGCGCATCAACCGCGGTCCGGTAAAAGCTCGAGGAAACAATAGACGACAACCACGTGTACACTCGGAAAGCATTTATTACGACTACAACTAACACTTCGAGCAGGCCAGCTAGCTATAGTTGATATCGCTGAGGGTTCCCTCGAAGAGAATAATACGCTAGGTAAGGAAGGGCTTCCGACTTACTAACTCGGGACAACGGGCGGCCACGGCGTTTGCCGCGGCAAAAACGCGGTTAACTAACCACGTGCGGGAATACGGGCGCGGTGGCGGAGACTTCCGTTATCGCCGCTTGCTGGGTACCAAAGAGACCCGGGCGACGTCAGCGGGGTCTCACGTGACCCACCCGGTGGCGCTGATAGCGCTTGCGATTGCCGCCCACGGAAGGAAAGTTTCCTCTCTCCCAACTCTTCTTGGCGCGCATGCACCTGACGCGATGTTCGCTGCGCGTGCGGCGGTCGTGAGACCCGAGGATTCCCACAAGGTTAACCAGAATAACGTCCGGTTGGCTACCCGATACCGAGGGAATGGGAAAGGGGAACACAAAGATGACAGGGAGAGAAAGGAGGGAAGGAAAGAAGAAAATTAGCGGTGAGTTAGCTGACGCGTGTGTTATTGAACGAATAGTCACAGACGTTGACACAAGCCCGTCGTCCTCAAGAAGCACAAAAGTGGCTTCGCCGCTTTAGGGGCCAACAAGCGATAGGGCGGAGTTCCACAAGGCAATATGTGTGTACTGAAAGATGAGCAGGGTAATATCATCTGCAAATTTCGCTGAGACAGTAAAAGCAGCGGAAAAATTCTATACTCACCTGTACAGTGACCAGAGCAGGTAAGCTACTTTCATTCGAAGAAGTGATGAACATGGTACAGAGGCTCCTTCTATAACTAGCGATGAAGTCAAAAGGGCCTTGCAAGATATGACCAGGCGAAAAGGTGCTCCGAAAGATGGAATAACAGTCAATTTAATCAAACATGGAGGATATATCATGCTTGAAAAGCTTGCGGCCCTTTATACGCAATGCCTCATGACTTCAAGTGTACCAGAGAGCTGGAAGAACGCGAACAATATACTATTCCATAAGAGGGGAGACGTTTAAAAATTGAAGAATTATAGACCCATTAGCTTGCTTTCAGTATTGTAACAAATATTTACTAAGATAATTTTGAATAGAACAGGGCAACACTTCAATCAACCAAGAGAACAGGTGCGCTTCAGGAAGAAATATTCTACGATGGAACATATCCCTATCATCAATCAGGTAATCGAGAAATTTGTGGAGTACAATGAGCCTCTCTAATGGCTTTCATAGATTATGAAAAGACATTTCATTTACCAGAGATACCAGCAGTCATAGAGTTATTGCGTAATCACGGAGTACAGGAAGCATACGTGAATATCTTTGCAAATATCTATATATACAAGGATTCCACAGCTACCTTGGTTGTCTGCAAGAAAAGTAGCAAGTTACCTATCAAGAAAGGGGTCAGGCAAAGAGACAGAATCAATCTCTCGAATGCTTTTCACTGCATGCTTAGAATAAGTATTCAAGCTCTTAGACTGGGGTGACTTAGGAGTGATGATCAATGGCAAATATGTCAGCAACCTTCGGTTTGCAGATGTCATTGTCCTATTCAGCAACCATGGGGACGAACTACAACAAATGCTTGGGGACCTTTAGGAGAAAGATCAAGAATGGGGTTAAAATGAATATGCAGAAGACAAGGAAACAAGAATTCAGGATGCCACTCAGCCTCTAGAGCCTTTAAAGGAGCACGTTTATCAAAGTCAATTGCTACAGGGGACCTTGATTATCAGAAAGAAGTTTACAGAAGAATAAAATTGGGTTGGAGTGCATACGGCAGGCATTACCAAATCCTGACTGGGAGCTTACCGCTGTCGTTGAAAAGAAAAGTGTACAATCATTGCATTATACCGGTGCTAGCATATGGGGCAGAAACTTGGAGTTTAACAAAGCAGCTGGAGAGCAAGTTGAGGACCGCAGAAAGAGCGATGGAACAAAAAAATGTTAGGCCTAACGTTATTAGACAGGAAGAGAGCAGTGTGGATCAGAGAACAGATGGGCATAACGGATATTCTAGTTGACGTTAACAAAAGTGGGAGCTGGGCAGGCCATTTAATGCGCGGGGTAGATAACCGGTGAACCATTAGAGATACAGAATGGCTACCAAGAGAAGGTAAGCGCAGTTGAGGACTGCAGAAAACTAGGTGAGGTGATGAAGTTAGGAAATTTGCAGGCGCAAGGTGGAATACGCTAGCGCAAGACAGGGGTAATTGGACATCGCAGGGGTAGGCCTTCGTCCTGCAGAGGACATAAGTATAGGCTGATGTTGATGATGAACATCGCCGTCTGAATCTTCCGAATGGTTTCCACTTGGCTGTCGCTCAGTTTCTGGCAAAATTTGATTCAGTAGCGCTGCTCCAGTCGCTCCGCCATTTTCCTTGCAGTAAGAAAACCGACGACAGCACTGCGCACTTCCTTACTCAAGCGACTGACGCTATCGGCAGGCGCGAAGAAATTCGCGCATGCGCACGAAGCTTCAAAGTCGGCTGATGCAAGCGCGCTTGTTTCATATCCATCAGGTGTTCGCAAAAAAAAAATAATAATAAAGTCGGATACCTTTCTAACAGACCTCGCATTTAGAGCCTTTGTGTTAGGGGTATATACACGATGCGGAGGACGGATGAATAACGGGACCTATTTCAGAGTAAAATAAGAACTGTAAGATACCTGAAACGAAAATTTGGAATTGGTATGTTAGAATGAAAAGAAAGAGAGAGATTGGCCATAATACATGATATTCGGGGGGTAGCAAGACAGCCCGTGATTTTCTTCTTTTTCGGTTCATCGGTACTGAGGCATTTGACAAGATAGTGGCAGAAGAAGACGAGGGCACCTTGGACGGGTTGTGTGCCATCGAGGCTTTAAGCATTTCGAGTTTTGTTTTTCACTCAAGTGCGTGAGAAAACGTTCCCGGCTGGGTGGCGCATCTTTGACAAACTGACTAGGACCTAATCACCGCCAGGAGTTGCAGGCCATTCTTATTTGTGGTCTTCATCCGATTTTTGAAAGCATGGGTAAGCTTTCAGCTCTCGTTTTTTATCATTATTTTAATTCACCCGCGACTAACTGTAAATCAGTGTTGTCATTAGTTTGCGCAAGTCCGGTATGAAGAAGTTCTGCAGAAAGCAGCAAGTATGGTACGAAAGTATCACTGAGCAACATTTGCTGCGACTATGGAAAAGTCAGATACAAAGGCACCGTTTTACTTTTACTGCAAAGCGTGTAGGCACTACATTCATATTAACAGTCAGTGCTTTACGATACATTATGTACCGTGGAATTTGTATAAAAAAACTTTCTGCTCCCGTGTCTATTATAAAAGAGATATTGAAAGTCACCGTTTCAAGAGATTATTCAAAATACAGTATCCAAGCCCAGCTAGGCAGAAGGAGAATGTTTTGCGATCGTTCCAGAAATGAGATGGCAAAGATTTATGCGAAATCTAAAAAAAATAACAGCATTGGCTCCACCCACGCAGTTACCACCAAAGAAGTAAGAGCAACCCGGTGTCACGTGTTATTGAAAAATAATATAATTTTGCTTACTCTGAGTAAAGGTTACCCGCGCATGACCATTGTTGTGCAGTGTTAGCAGTCAATTTCGCCATCATGATAGATGTACCTTCATAAACATGTTTAGAATGTGATACTGGAGAATAAAGATGAGATTATTCTGCTTGACCGGCAACAGAGTAAGTATTTCGATGGCTAGCGCAAGAAAATGTCCGTTTTCATTGTACTCTTTTGTGGTCACTTGTATTTGCGTCTTTTCAATGTCTTTTTGTTTGCTTTCTACATTTCCCTCATTTACTGGCCTTTTTTATATTTTAACGTGATTTGATGTATGACTGCTGCATACTTCGGAGCGTTGGCTTAGTGCAATTGAAGGGCAAATACCAAAATTTTCTTGAAGATGCCGTGACATAGACGCACATACCAAGCCCCAAATTTTCACGCAAGAGCAAATTGTCGGACAAAAAAAGCATCTAGTGTGTCTTCCCTGGCCAGGTTGAAAGTCCAAGAAAGCTAGTATAGGCTGCTTGAAAAGAAATTCGGCCTTTTCCTTCGTCTTTCCAGTTCGTTTAACCACAAATATTTTGTTTTTTATCGACAAAAAGAACCCATATTACGGCAGCTTATACCTAAGGAAAAATAATAAAAATAAAGCAGTTTTCTTCTCTTAGATCCACCCTCACGTAAACACCGCGAACCGGGTAAGTTAGGCTGCGACATTTATTCATCGCCCCAGTACCGCCAACGCCAACCGCTAGGGCTACGAAGAAAAGGAAACGACTTTCCCAACGCTAGGAGATGTTAGTCTGTGTGTTGGACGCCGAGTTTTGACCACTCCAACGCTAGCCAACCTATCAAACCAATGTTTGATAATATTCTTGCTGACGCGTTCGAGCGCGACCCTCTTCTTGTGTTGCGGTGCGTCAACACAAATCTCAACTTGCTTACTCCGGACCGGGGTTCTTGAATAAAGCTTATTCTCTGTGTCTCTGTCCGCTCGTTAAGCTGCATCAAATGGTGTTCCTGTTTACTGTGGAAAGCTCAGCGCGTACGGCTTGTTATTATTTCGTCCTCCAATGACGCTGGAAGGGTTTTCGTAGAATCTCATATTGTAAAACGGAGACGTTTGGATATCGGCGTACGGATGTTGTATATTCGTAAGCATAATGACAGATTGCTTCGTTTATTGTCGAGTAAAGACAAGTCAGCGACTGGCGATTACCAGGGTAGTTTCGTGCTATGGCTTAAAAAAAGTCACAGGTCTGTGCGGCACACGCATCGCAGTCACAGCGTAAGGGCCCATTCACACTTGCGACTAGGCGAGGTCGCGCGACCAATTGCGACTGGCGACCAGAAAACTATACTCAAGACGAACGATGTTCACACTTACAAATGCGACCGACGAGTCGCTAAACCGAAATGTATCACGATATGCCGTTCACGTCTGCTTGAAATGTCATCGCCGCGTAAAATAAGCGTCTGCGTATACGGACGTCCTGTTCCTTCGCATCTGATTGGTTCAGCTGTTCTGCGACTGTGGTCGCGCGACTGAAAAGTTGAGCAGTGAGCGACTGGCCCGAAGCGGTCGCATTTCGAGAAAAGCGACCATTTGCGACTACTTGCGACTGGTCGCTTTGCGACCAACTTGGTCGCGCGACCTCGCCTAGTCGCAAGTGTGAATGGGCCCTAAGCTGGTGGAGTGGCTCAAGAGTAGCTCCAATTTCGGCACCATGCAAACAGGGCCTTCGCGGCAAAGTCGCTGCGCCTCGTTTTGGCGAGAACGACGTGAACTGTCCGCCCGGCGTCGACGGCGAGCTGCGGCTTGTAATACTCTCTGCACAGCAGTCTGCTGAGCCCGATCAAGCCTTACAACTGCAACTTACATGTCAGGCACACTGCGTTTGCAGTCACCTTAACTAGATGGCGCCACCATACTGACCGAGGCTCGGGTGATCTGCGCCTGCGTGCCTGCCTAGGGCACGTTTATAGGGAATTTTTCTGCTGCCTGATAGCAAGCGCTTGCGTGGTGAAGTGGCAAACTATCCGGCTCCCACGCAGAGGGCCTGGGCTCGATCCCGGCGGAGACCGGGTACTTTTTTTCGCATTTCCGACGATAGCGGTTACACGGCGGTGGCGGCGGACACCATCGCAAACCGAAACGACTGTTGGAACGAGCCCATAACAGCTTACGCTGTAAAACGTTTAGGGAGTTATCTGTTATCGACTATTGACTACATGCACTTTGTCTGAGAGATAGAGAAGTCATAAGGGAAAGGCAGGGAGGTTAACCAGGCTGAACCCGGTAGGCTATCCTGCAGCGGGGAAGGGGGAAAGGGGATTGAAAGAGGAGAAGGAAGGGAGTATTTCACACCCTGCACATTGTGTGAAATGTGTGTGTGTGTGTGCGCACACACACGCATATACAGCTTCACCTGTAGATACACACGAAGCTGAACTGTATAATTGATAAATGCTTAAGGTAGGCTTCTTATCCTTTTTAATAGGAAAAATAATTCAACGGAAAATAATCCTTACATGCCGGTAGGAGTCGCACGCGAGTCGCACGCGTGTCCCGCAGGACACGCGTGCGATGTTCTGTACCCGCTGAGCTTCGAAGACGGCTGCCCACCAAACGCCTTATGGGATTTTGATGTACACGTATTCGTAAGTTATCGCTGTGAGCGTTAGCCAGTCCCATTCATGATCTTGGGAACGTTTAGAGCACCGCAAAATAAAGAAATACAGAAAAAGTATAGGACAAGGCTTTTCTTGCACTTTAAATGTACCGAAGATGAATGTGAACCAACTAACTCGCCCCTCCATCCTTTACTGTATTGGTCGTATCGCTTGCTAACACTTGCAGTGCCACGTTGTTCTTTCGCAAAGACGTACAAGGACATTGCTTTGGTTTTCTTTTCAATCACATATGCAATCCATATTTTCTTCTCGACGAACAGTATTGACTGCTTCATTCGCTAAATTCTTTTATTTTACCTCTCTTTGTGTCGCAGTAGACAAGCCAAGGAGTGTAACAGGTAAGTATCCTGAAATATTTGTTTTCGCTAACTAAAATGCGTCGGTGCACCTTAGGGAATTTTACCGTTCAATTTTGAGCAACTTATGCGTCAGTATTCACAATGTAGGCGAAAAAAACTGAGCTTTAATTTTGGAATATTCAGTGAGCTCGGCCGACATGGAACATGATCAATTTAGGGATACTGAAAAAAGTAGAGACAGGTATTTTTGTCGATAAAATGTTCTTCTGACAAACTATTTTAGCAAAACAAAAGTGATGATTGAGTTCGCTTACTAGCAGCGTTATGGCGCCAGAGAAAGAACTAAGAAAAATTTGCACACTGTTGTAGAGCGTAGAGTGGCGGATCTGAAAGAGCGAAGGTAGTACAGAATGCGTTAAGAAAAATACACATTTAGTGGAGTTGACAAACAGAATACATATATGCTTGACTGGTTGGTTGTTTGTTGATGTTTTCAAAGGTCGCAGAGGAGCAGAAGACTACTAGAGATGCCGTATCGTGCAGGGCTTGAGATTAATTTTCACCACTGGGGATGCTTCAACGTGCAGCGAAAGCTTGGTACACTGATGTGTTCTAATTCTTACTCCTCCGTGTACAGTCAGAGTGACAAGAAATCAAACGCATGACCCCGTGCTCAGCTGTAGAACCCCATCGTTGCTCAGGCAACGCAGTGGGTGGCAAAGTTAAATACCAACAACCAAATGAATTGAACAATATTGTTTGACGCAAAAGGCATCGCGAGATTACAGCGCATTGAAAGTCATGAAAGAGCATTCTTAACTTCTTTTCTAACTTTTATGCCGAATGTTATTTCAGAATAGAGATCGTCGTCGATTTGCGAGTTCGATGAGGATTTAGAACGAGCTGTTAACACGGCAGAATTTACAGCTGAAAATGACCGCCAGTTCTAAACCTTGTCCAGTGGAGCTGCTACAGGCTAGTGCTAAGCAGAAAGATTGGGTGCCTATTACAACCCACACCCGGCGTTAACGCCAGTCGAGAGGTGAAGGTCAATTAGTCTCAAATTGATGAACACTGGCCACTACGTTTTACAGGCAATGCAGGTGAAGTTTTGAGCCTGAATGAACACAGTTTTTCGTTCGTAATTGCTCGTTGCCATTGGTCAGCCACCCTCGCTATTATCTCCAGCCTCAGCATTCCCTGAAATTAGTTCTTACGGGTGATTGTAGCGTAAGAACTTCTTGTAAGTCCATCCCTTAAGCCTCACCGTAGTGCGCATTTGACTTGGAACGTGCAATGTGTGGAATTCAGGACTCGTATGGAGGGAGACGTTCTTACACCAAGAATGTTCACAAGAACAGGTGCCAGCCCATACCAATACTGAAGAGATAGTTACACTGCATTGTCACACTGGAGTAGGTATATTTACACAAAGAAAGTTCTTGCTGTAAAATTGTTCGTAAGAGCAAGTCTGTCCCAATCAATTCTGGTACTCTACATGATAGTGAATGAAATCACGCAATGACTAAAACATCCACGAATGAAAAACTTAATGAATTCGGCTGCTGATCTTGTAGCGCATGAAGACGTTATTTTGCATCATGTGAGACTTGATGGACGCATGTGATGACGCACTCAGTCTTTTGCGGCGTGGTTGATAATAACTATTTCATGACGCGCGCATTGTCTGGGCAACGTAGATAAGGCTTGCGCGAACGTTTAAGAGTGAAAAGTTTTCCGAAGAAGAGAATAATCATTCGCGCTTCCCTTTCAATGTGCTTACGGACTTTCCTTGCTGAGAGCTTTCTGTGAAATAAACTTTCTTTTCTCTTGCTTGAATACACAGCAGTAGTAAGCAGTTGTTATAGATCAGAATGTGTTATGCACAGTCAGAGCATCGCTAGGGAGCCCGAAAGCGATGGTTAAACAACATAAGTAGCCGATGAGAAAAAGTTGAGCTAGGTAGACCGTGCTTGCGACGTTCATAACTTTCCATTTGTACATTTAGAAGCTCCTTCTCGTGAGTGCAAATTCAGTTGTGTGTGTATCAGCTCTGTCCCGCTTTTTTTAATGTGCCTCTTAAAACTGCCTTAAACAAGCACGAATTAAAAAAAAAGCTTATCAATAAATCTTATATGAAGGAATACAGAGCCTGGCATGTGTGGTCAACTGATTTCTCCGCATGGCAGTTTTGCATGACGGCATTTAATAAACAGTTTCGGTTTGCTTTCCATTGCCCTAATTATGGCAGCAAAACGAATGTATCCTATGAACTTAACGTGATTCTAATATGTTCTCTTCCAGACAGCACAGCATCGGCCGTCACAGTAAGCAGGAGTCCATGCTTTACGCTTGTTTCTAAAAAAAAAAAAAAAAAAAAAAAAAAAAACAGACACGACAAAGATGTTGGCAGCGGGAGCGTTAATTTAAATTCAATTCTGCTGATTCATTGTCGTGTGCATTTATGTATACCTTCGTGCTTCCGGTGGGTGGCTGACACTTTTCCTTTCATAAACTTTTCTTCTGCTTGCATACTTTGCAGTCGAGATTTCTGTGCGAGTAGAGGCACTCAAAAACGTGATATCCCGGCTTCCACGATTTCTTGAGACCATTATTCACCAAGTTTGTGTTTAGAGGGAATGGAGGATGGGTGGAAATGTAGGAAAATATTAAAGTGCGTTGGTTAATTCGGGGCTGGATGAAAATGGCTACACGTCAATTTTCGGCCTGTTAGAAAGCGTTTTATGAAAGCCTATACAGTTTTCCCGCTGCCCTGGGTAAGAATTAAAGGTGGCAAGAATTCTACAGTATTTGTAAATAATGGAGATCCTGATACAAATTCCGTGTATGAAACGTTTGAAGTGAATAGTTAAATTACACCCTTTGTAAGAAAACTACTTATACAAATGTCTCGCAGGTTTATAAGCGTGTAATGCAAGCGCAAAGTGTCGAGAGTGTCAAAAAATTACCTAGAGCTTTTGTAAAAAAAAAAAAAAAAGCTTCTTGAGTAAGCTTTCGAATGCGTCCTACGGCTGTTATCAACTGTTTCCTGATGCCCAGAGAGAACTTTTCGTTACACCGAGTTTGCATATGGTGAAGATGCCCCGGGGCGCATGATAAGCGTGATGTGCAACAAAATGTTATTTTTTCAGGCGCCCAATCAAAAGTATTTCAAGTAATTCCCGACCCTGTTACAGCCTTATATATAAGGCTAGCAGTATGTATTACATAAATAAATAAATTACTGAGCCCTTGTTTTTTCTATACTTTAATTCATCGCCCGATGTTTGTAGTTGGTCATGTAGGGGGCTTCGGTGAGCTAAACAAAGCACCTTCTTTGAACTTAGAGAAATAACGAACGCGTTATATGTGATATGTAGCCAAAGTTTAAATTGTGTGGGTTAATTGCAACTGCCAAAAAAAAAAAACGCTTGCAAGCCCCCCAGAACACTATCAGTGTGTTGTACAAACACCACAGAATTTAGCCCATTACCCTGACAGAACTACAAATGAAACTGGGATAAAAAAAATGCTCCACTTGCGGAACGAGCGCAGTTTGCTGTTGCTTCTAAACTTCTTGCGAGAATATAAACTGATAACTCACCGTGCTGAATGAAAAAAACAAGACACACCAACTTCTGCTTACAAAATAAACTAAGGCATGCTGAATTGAATGGATGAATTGAGGGGTTATACGTACCAAAACCACGATTTAAGTATGAGGCACACCATAGCGAATTAAATTTTTGGACTCCGGATTAATTTTGACCACCAAGGGATCTTTAACGTGCCCCAATGCACGGGACACGGGCGTCCTTGCATTTCGCCCCTTTTGAAGTGCGGCCACCGCGGCATCGGAGACCGGCATGGATTAGAATATTGTACATCGAGAAAAGGTGACTGATACTATGCTGGTTTGAATGAATTCTGAGGTGTCCCGTACCAAAACCCCGAGTTGATTGATGCACGCCATAATGGCGGCGGATAAAGTTTTGACCACCAGGGGATCTTTAATGTGCCACCACACTGCACGCACGGGACACGAGTGTTCTTGCATAGTGCCCCACTAGAAATGCGGCCGGCATGGCAGGGATTCGATCCCGCGACCGCGTGAGTCACGAATATTCTAAAGTGCACTTGCACAGAATAACTGGCCTTTCTCGCAAACCAACATCGTGTAACAGATGCCTCCCGTTTGCAACAATATAGGTAGCTCTACGCGGTTACCAAGTTGAAATTACGCGACGCACTGTTAACTTTATCAGATTTATAAATTTGTACGCATATGTGCAGCACGGCACAGAAGAGGGACAAGGAATAGATGACACGAGCGCTGAGCACAGTTCCTTGTCCCTCGCCTGGGTCGCGCTGTACGTATACACGTAGAACTGTTAGCCTAACCAATTCGCCCAACTTACTGTGTTGAGTATAAATTTGATACGAGGATGTGGTTAGTTCAAGTTTATCAGATCTGTAGGCTAGTCGCAAATACTTCTCGTAGGAATCCCACGAAACCCGCACTTCGGAGGCGGGTTCGACCAGCGGCCCCAGTGGTGACGATGTCCCTCCTGCGCCTGCTGTACAAGCGGGCTCCACGACTGCGCTCGCTGCTCGCTCCGCCGCCGCATCGCCACTCATTGAACGGCTGGATGAGCCAAGGTAATACACTATAACAGTTCAGGAGCAGTGCATTACCGTGACTCCACCTTCGGATTAGACAAGTCTCATACTACATCGTAGAAAAAAAAAAAATCCGGCAGATACCACGCCCTTTGGGAATCGATGTCATGTGAAGCAGTGCGCGGGGAGCCTACCAAGTAAGTTAATGAAACGACCATGAGAGCACCAAGACGTAGGCGGCTCTTTCATGACCTACATGACACGCATCTCACGACATTCATGTCATGAGTACTAATGAGTCCCTTAACTACACCTAAGAGACCCTAAGGAGAAAGCCTTAGTCATGCTAATGAACATGACTTCTACCACCATCCTTTAGTGTTTCCTTCACTTAGTACCCACGTCCGAACCCTTTCCTGTGTTTTTTGAATGTTAATTTTTTCGCTGAGTCATTGTATTTTTTTCTGAGTCATGCTCATGACTTTGACTTCTACCTCCATTCTTTTGTGTTTCGTTCACTTAGTACCGACGTCCGAACCCATTTCAGTAGTTTTTGAGTATTAGTCTTCTTTTGTTGAGTCAATGTCATATTTGCTCAGTCACGGTCACGACTATATTTCTAGCATCATCATTGAGTGTTTCCTTTACTTATTGCCCATGTCCGAACCAGTTCCAGTGGTTTTTGAGTGTTAATCTGTTTTTGCTAAGTCATTGTCATTTTTGCTGAGTCATGTTCATGACTATAAGTTCTATCAGCATCCTTTAGTGTTTCCTTCCCTTAGTACCCACGTCCGAACCCATTTCAGCGGTTTTTGAGAGTTAGTATTTTTTGCTAGGTCATTGTCATAACCTACATGACACTCATGTCATGACCTATCATTTATGTTCGTCACACTCCGGTCATACTATGCCAATTTTGGTACCTACGAAGTTAACGAAACGACCATGGGAGCACCAAGACGTACGCGGCTGTTTCATGACCTACATGACAAGCATGTCATGACATTCATGCCTTGACATATTATTTATGTTCGCCATGTACTCTTGTGATAGTATGCCAATTTTGGTACAAACGAAGCTAACGAAACCACCATGAGAGCACAAAGTGGTAGGCAGCTAGATATATAGATAGATAGCTAGATAGACAGATAGATAGATACTGTCAAAGTAGCAAATGTTCGCCAAGAAATGATTCGCATTAAAAAAAATTGCAGAAACCATCTACAATGGTTGGTGATGTAAACGAATAGTCGCATGTTTCTAGAAAGAAGTTAGCTTCAGTAAAGAAATGGCGAGCTTGAAGGGTCTATATCTACTGCAATGACGACGCATAAATAGCGTTTGTTGCTGCATTGCGTAATTCTGAACAGAACCGTTGAACACAGCGGTTACTCAGCACTCTTGTAACGATGGTCTAGGTAGCTGCATATGTAAGCCTATTCGCCACGTGTGTGTTGTCCCCATCGGCGGGAACATCGTCTTGGAAGGCGACTGCCATCCTTGTTTCCCACTGCCGGAGCCCTCTTTCGTAGCCGCCACAAGTGGGAGGTGCGTTGAGAAAAGTTGAGGGCTGCACATCCCGAGCTCTCGACAGTGGCACGGAAACCTCCAGACACCCCAAAGCTCTGGCGCGACTGTGCATGCGTCCCAAAGAACTGTTATAGTTGGCACTTGGTGAGAAACGCGCCCGGCTGCCACTTGATTGCGCGAGAGCACGCGTACTTTTACACCGGCAGGTGTCTTTGCAGCGGTGATGGAAATCTGACAGCTACCGACCACCGTGGAAACGTGCGCGCAATGAGAGCTACTCGCTGTAATATATTTCCGGGCCTCTGACACAAAAGCCTTTAGCGCCACGCTTAACAAAATCCGAGGACAGCTAAGCACTTATTATGAGTTGTGAATGCGAAAGCATTAATGTACAAGTGAACGCAACTGAGCAGTCCTTCGAGTTTTGCACTGCGAGTAATGTACCACAGCGGTACGCGCTGCCCGAGCCAGCAAGCAGCAGCAGCCTGCGGTGGAAACACTGCCTGCCACCGACGGCCTGCGCGAGGAGAGACCGAGGAAGTACGTCAAGTGACTGCCTCGCCGTCGACAACCCGTCTAGCCCCGCGGCGTCGCGTCGCCGTATTTGCTCCATCGAGGCCTGGTGGTGACGTGGCGTCGCGGTGATGTCCTCTCCGCACACGCAGCACCTGGCTCGACACCATTCACATCGTTAACTCGATGTGAATGTTTAGCGAAGCAGTTCTGTTTTCTCCTGACCAGTTCTCTTTATAAGTTACCTCTACTTCCCTGTCTACCTAATCTACAGACAGTATGTTTTGTATTATACCTTATTTTGGATCATTTTAGGTTCTTACCGTCTCACTCACACTATTAATCATGGGTTTATGTTTCATCTGCCTTACCAATGTATTATGTTTTTCTTTGTATAATTATTTTTGTTACGATGATATGCTTATTGTGTCGCTCTAACTTGCGGTATGTTTACATTGTACCAGGCATTGTTATGTGATTAGTACATATTCGTGTTTTCTATTCGTTTGTGTTGTATAGTTATAATCATCTATTCGCACCTCCCCTCTGTAATGCATCATTTTAAGCGCTGAGGGAAATATAAATAAATAAATAAATAAATAAATAAATAAATAAATAAATAAATAAATAAATAAATAAATAAATAAATAAATAAATCATGTTTCATAGAAGGCTGCTGAAAAACGCCCGGCTTTTGCCATCCAGCATACAAAAAAATGTCACAGTTTCGCCCTAAGGGCGGAACAATGAATGCGATAGCAACACAGCAATGTCATACGAAGTAAGGTGAGCGGCTTTGGTAGCAATATGAATTGTAGTAAACATGAGCTGATTAAGTAAGCAGGTGTGCTGCGGCGTAAGTAGACCGACATGAAGAGAGACTCGATGACCACGAGAAGGCGCGTGTGAAACGGTGGTGTTGATGAGAAGCGCTTCCCGTGGGCAGCGCGTGCGAAGGGACACACCTGTAGCGCTGCACTGCCGATCCGGGCAGCATTACATGTGTAGCGTGCGTTGGAAAATGTGGCCCGACTATTACTAACTGAATGAACAAGCGTGGTGTGAGCGCGCACAAACAAACATGAATAGATCACACTCATTGACTGCAGACAACGACTGTCAAAACGCTGGCAGCAAGCCCATACGCTGCAGCGGGCGAAGGTACGTGCGGTCTATCGCTTCAACAGAAACTGAGCGGCGAATGCACAGTGCATAAAGGTCAGAGCCGTGTGGAGATAAGAGACGGTGCGGTCGAGCGACGAGCGCGGTTGTTGGCAGAAAAGTGCCCCCCCCCCCCCCCCCCCCCGCTCCCTCCGGCGCTGGCTTTCCGCATCCTTTGTTGCGCGTGGGAGATTGAGTGCGTTCGCTCTCCGTGATAGCGCGCGTCCCCGCACGCTTCCGCTCGGGCATACGGCGCGCGGCGAAGATTTTATCTATACAGAACCTCACGGCGACGGCGACGCCGACGGCAGAAATCCGGTTGAAGTGTCCATATAATTGCTATCGCAATAAAAAGCTGAATTAATAAAACGTGAAATATTGTTGCATAAACGTCGTTGCCACAAACGGCCAGAACTGCGTGCGCGAACGATGGCAAACGCATAGCGCCCGGTGCCGCCGAAGCCGAAACTCCGCAAGCAATCAAACTTAACACGTCACTCGGCCGCTGACGGTACCACGGTTTTCTCCCAGTGCCCCTCATGAAGCCAACGTGGTATCACGTAGGGCCAACATCATTGTATTTGTGGCCCTTCTACAAATTCTGCTAGGGCAGTGTTTACTTCAAAATAACGTATCACCCATAAATTTTTAGCCAACATTTGGGCACTTCGGTTCCCACTAACTGCATAAACCACTACTTTCCCAGTGCGACGCCTGTCATACTGATACTGGTCGTTGTCCTCGCACTCCTGGCACTAGGAATGCTCGCTGTGTACTTCCTTTTGAGCTTCTTGACGGGTAATGGTGAGTTGGCAAGTGTTTATTGACCAATGCAGCGTTTAGGGCGGAATAAAACCCCCTGTGAGGTGCTCAGGCCTCTTAATGTAACCGTACTTGTTTATCACAATGACTGTTTATTGTGAATGCTGTTAAGTTGTTTATTGCAATTACTGTGACTATTACATTACTGCAGGCTGGAAGATCCAAGTGAATGGTTTAATGGCCGCCACTGTAACGCAAGCTGGTTTTAGTTATGCAATAGTGCTTAAATTGTTGTTTTATTTGAGGAAATAAAATCACAGATCGTGCTGAATGTGTTTCAAAAGCCCATCCGGACTCTCTCGTAATTTAAAACTTTCTATTGCGAGAATTTCGCGTTAGAAAGAAAATTTCCCTCATTAGCGAAGGCATCCGAATTATACAGGGTGTTCCAACTATCATGCACCAAGATTTAAAAATATGCAAATGCCACGTCGCTGGACAGAATCAGTGCAATGTTGTTTGCCTTCGCTCTGAGATACTCAAGTTATTTGTTGCATTCCACCCATTCATACGATTAGTCTTAATTAAATAATAAACTTCTCAAATATTATATATAGATAAAAGTGTTAATGAGAACATTGTAGAGCACCATGAAAAATTCGCCATACATCTTTTTGTTGCCCAATACGTTCTACATAAAAGTATTTTTCTGAGCGCGAAACAAGCCCGCGAATACACACAAACTGTCTCGAGCGTGCAGTTGCACGGCAATATTGTATATTCTAGGGCTTCTTTCTATCTCATCGTGAGCTGAAAGTGCACCTCATGCGATAAAGCACGTTCCCGTTTTGTGCCGGTAGATTACATCTCTTGTGGCTCACACACACGCACAATGCGAAACACTTCAATTGTGCACAACCGTAAACAACGTGTAGGACAACGGGACGTGTGCCGACGTAGCATGAAGTCCTGCCGGGGGCGAATGTAGAAATCTGAGAGGAGCGGTCACCGCGTGCGTCCAGCCCGACTGAAGACAAAAGCTCATCCGGTCACTCGCGGCTCACAAACTAAACTACGCGAGATTAGTGGTGGGGAATATCACTCGTGATTACGGTGGATGGTGGTGACGACAACGCTATAAACGCTTTTGGTGATTGTCTTTGCAGCTAATACCGCTGAAACCTCTTCCATCACTCCTTCACCGACACCACCACCAAGTAAGTACACCTTAGAACACTCTGAAAGAACGAATGAAACTGGCATGGTAACTGAATGTAACGCGGCATCTTGCAAGGTGTAACTGCTTCAAATAAAACACCAGAAAGTGTTAAGCCAAAGAGGAACAAATGTGCATGTACCTAAATTTGCGCTATTATCTTATTATTAAGCACGTTATATAGATGGAGATTGTCCCTAGATTATGCAACTCATATAACAACATGAGCGCGTTGTAAGTCGCAGAAATATTTCTGTACATAAATCATCATCATCATCATCATCATCATGATCGCTTTAAATACATTACTCTGAATTGCTTTGAAACTTCAAAACGGCAACACAGATGTCACGTTAAAGTGACGGTGACGAATAGAAGTGCCATGTAACCCTAGTTGACGATTTAACTATTTATTGATGCGGACTCATCAAATGGCCTATTGAGAGAAAAAAACCGGAGTCTGTCGCCTGGACAAGCGAAAAGCGGCCCCTAAATTTCCATTGGCTGTGACGCCACGTCACGATTGAGCGCGCCTCGATGGAGCAGATCGGCCGAAAGCGAACACCGGGTGCCGCGATAGCGTGCCAGGAGTTGCCTGAGGGGAGAGGGCATCACCACGACGCCACGTTGCCCTCGCTCTCGGAAGCCTTTTGTCCGCGCTAGCTCTCACCTGGGTTCTAACGGCGGCTTGGTAATCGCTATAAAGAAATTAATGTATGAAAACAGCCTACATTCAAAAAGGAAAGACGTTGGCGGTAGTGAGTTTCGAGCCTACGACTCCACGCTCAGAAGCCGAGTGTCTTATTCACTTGGCTGAACCAGTGTCTTATAGATAGCACGTCTGTGCACTCTGTTTTATGAAGTTATGCTACCTAGACCTAAATTTCAATTGCCGAGCGCTGCGTGCCGAAAGCGATGACGTCAAAATCACCGCAGTTTACTCGGTAGCGTCCCAATTAGATTCTATGGAAGTCGGACAAGGTCGCATGACGCCTCGGATCGAAATACATCGGCCTTGTACTCCCTAGGAGGCCTTAATTGGTCAGGCGCCTCAACGCGCTCGCTTGCCCGCGAGTATTTCATAACGCGAAGGACCGCTCAGCGGCGTTGAAATGGGCATTAATGATTTCGCATTCACAAAAGATAAGTGCTTAGGTGTGCTCGAATATCCCAGGCCAAAATTGTGCCCAGCAAAAGAAACAACGCAAAGAGCACAGGAAAAGCGGCGAGCACAGTCGTCGATCGTCGAAATCTCATCTAGGGTCACACACGTTCCATATTTATACATGATTTATCTTACATTCCAACAACGCTCACTCCTGCACGTCACGTGACGTGACCTCAGCTGCGTCGCTATTCACCGGTCAGTGGTTTCCGCGTGCGTCGCTGAGGGCGCGTCAAGTGTTAGCGCAAGCGAAAAAAAAATGCATATGTCACTGTTCGTAACATACGTAAATTGGCCGTAGATAGCCACGCTATCAAAAAAACAAACAAAAAAAAAAAAAAAACGAAGTTAGCGTGTTCTGCGGATACACTGGCATTTCTTGAAGTTCGAAGTGATTCGAAGATTTACGATAACATAAGGCGCGATAATAAATCTAATCATTTTTCTTGGAGCATTTTTAATTAAACTAGATCTACATTTACTTTAAGGCTGCCTTTTAAAATTTTCCACCACAACATTTTGTAATGCAGGCGAGATGCATGGCAAAAATATTTATTGCATACAAAAACTGCAGATGATAAATCGCAGCTAAACAAAATACAGAAAAGCAAAGACAACACTTCGTATAATGCAACTATAGCACCCACTATTGCAGGATACGCTCAAACGTGACCAAACAAAGAAAATATCCCTAGAGGTGAACCGCTGCGAACATGCATGGGACATAATTCTGTGATTGTATTCGTAGAAAACGATACCTGCCTGCTAAAGCACATAACACAGTGAGTGCAGAAAAAGCAGTACCCATATATGGGTGAGAATTATTTTAGGAAGTACGCAAGCCTTAGGAGTCAGAATAAATGGCGAATTTCTTAAGACCCTTCGGTTTGCAGATGACATTGTCCTGTTCAGCGATGATGGGGATCAATTGCAACAAATGATTGAGGACGTTATCCTCAATAATTTGAGTACTGTAAAGTGGGGCTGAAGAATAATATGTAGATGATAGAAGTAATGCCCAATAGCCTGGCAAGGAAACAAGAATTCCTGATCGCTTGTCACTCCCTAGAGTCTGTGCAGGAGTACGCTTATCGAGGTCCATTAATCAGAAGAGAATTTGCTGAAAAATGAAACGGGTTGGTGCGCATCGGCAGGTATTACTAAATCCTGACGGGGATTACATTGAAAAGACAAGTGTAAAATGATAGCATTCTACCGGTGGTAACTTATGGGGCAGAAACTTGGAGGTTAACAAAGAAGCTCGAGAACAAGTTAAGCACCGCACAAAGAGCGATGGAATGAAAAAGTTGTCGCAGTTTCACCTGAAAGGCGATAGCAATCAATTGCGATAGCAAATTTGTAGAGAGCTATACGGAGTAATGATAGTAGCTTTATCAGCTGTATAAACTTGGACATGCAACAGCACCGGAAACACGCAGATCTGTTGTCGACGCCGTCGGCGTTTTGCCCGCGTTCGCACAAAATGCGTGCGGCGTTGGTGACTGTTGCCGGAGCTTCTGATATAAATAGGCACTTGGTGCCGCAGCTAAACGTTGCCCCCCTTCCCCCCCACGGCCTCTCACGCATCGGAAGAAGGCGCGTTTGCTCTACATATAGGTGATTGTAAAGGAGGAAAGAGACGCCTACTTCTGCAGCCCTTAAGGGAGCACGGCGCAGAACGCGCGTTTGTTCTCCGCCGTGGGTTCAGTCCCCGTGAAAGCGCGCGTCCCTTGCGCCCTTTCACTCGCACATACAGCGTTCGGCGGCGCGCGGCGACGACTTCATCTCTATTGACGTCATACGGAACCTCACGGCGACGGCGACGGCGACGCCGACGGCAGAAATCTGCTTTGGAGTGTCCATATAATTGCTATCGCAATAAAATGTTAGGCCTAACGTTAAGGGACAGGAAGAGAGCGGTGTGGATCAGAGAGCAAACGAGGACATCTGATATTCTAGATGACATATGAGAAAAAAAAATGGAGCTGGGCAGGCCATGTAATGTGTAGGGCAGATAACCGGTGGACCATTAGAGTTGAAGAATGGTTTCCGACGGAAGGAAAGCGCAGTCGAGGACGACAGAAAATTAGGTGGGGCGATGAAATTAGCAAATTTGCAGGCTCAAGTCTGAATCAGCTAGCGCAAATGAATAATTGGAGATTGCTGGGAGAGGCCTTTGTCCTGAAGTGGACATAAACAAATTGGCTGAAGATGAGTAAAATGACTTCAACTTCGCGCCCTAGGCAATATTGTTGGTCTAGAGACAAGGCGCATATGTGACACTGCGAATATCACTTCAAGCACCTTCGCCTGTCTTTGTTCTGTGAAAGATCAGACAGGACGAGTGAAAATAGTGTGAAAACACCTGCGCATAGGTGAATTATTTGCATTAGTGCTATATGCCAATCAAAATAAAAAACAAATTCTCGTCGTTCACGAGTGATAAGCTTGCAAACTAAGCCACGGAATGCGAAAACCACTCACGTAACGTGTTTCTAAGCTTACTTTTCAGATATGAAATATTACATTTGCAGTAAAGTTTGAATATAAACGAAAATAAAAAGGGCGCCATGCAATAATGCACGTAGTCAGCATAATAACCACCGTTGGAACCATGTGTATACACTTGTTCCGCATCTTTTCTTCCATCTAAAAGAACACACCTGCACCTTTTTCTCTCCGTCCTAATTTGATTGAGTACGGGGAGCAGGCTTAATCCAGACAGACAACCAGGACCACGCAAAGCATGAGCCCAACATCTTCCCAAAAACACAGGAGAGTGGATTGTCTATATACGGACGCATCTCCGTCTCAGAACTCCTAGGGCCACCGGACGGGAATAGCTTCCGATGGAGTACCACTGTCCTGGGGCGTCCATTACAACATCAGCACGCAATGCCTAGCAGAAATCACTGCCGTTGTAGAGGCCATTACCATGCCCGACCCACATGCCCGTAATATATTGATATGCACAGATAGTCAAGCAGCCTGTGGAGCCCTCGCGACAGACGCGCATTACATTACAGTAGCCAACCACTTTAATGCCCACCCTTCCACACGTGTGCGGATACAGTGGATAGCTGGTCACTCGGGGATCAGAGGGAATGAAGTGGCAAATGCAACGTCCCGCGTAAGTCTCCCGGGCCCTGTGAATCCGTCTAGTGGCCGGATTCACTGAAGCTTACCGAATTACTTGCTCTGGCGCGTTCCGACCGGCGCGAATGATTAGACGAGATGCCTAGCCACTGCAGAATTTCTCGTAATCAACCCCACTCCTTGACGCGACGCGAGGCGGCCCTCGTGATGCGTGCGCAAACACACTCTCTACGAACCTAGGCGGCTTGCAGTGGCTTAACGGATAACGCCAGTGTTCTGTGGGATTATCCGGGTACCCATGCCGCCACGCGCGGGAGCCTCAGTCGAATACCTACTACACGAAGACCTGAGACCCTGGAGGTGTGACTGGCGGACTCCTCCCCAGACATTATGAAGGCCCGGCTCGTACACCTTAGTCTTCTAGGCCTGCATGTCTGAAGACTAGGCCTCGTTTTTTTTAGTAGGACCCGGACTGGGGTTCATTTTTAAATAAAACTGTGCTCTCTCTCTCGTAACTGTCAGAGACGATTCCGAGGGCAGCAAGAAAGGAATTGCAACAATCACGGCAAACAAACATATATTGAATCATAAGAAGTGCAAATACAAGGACACAGGACACGGGGGCAAGCGATAATATATCCCAGCGTCCTTCTGAAGCATTCCAGCTCAGTAAGACACCGCGATCACAGAAATTTGACTGCCGTCTCACGAAGCTGGTGTGGCGCGTCGCTCGATGATCTGCACGAGAGAGGATGGCAGGCGAGCTCTGGCTGAATCTTCTTCGTAAGGATGGGTGACGGGAGCAGAATACGTGTCGTTGAAAGGTTCCCTCAGTGCGCTGGCACTCGACCGGGTCCCTAATACAACTGTTGGCCTCCCGAACGTCCGACCTAAGCCAACACGTGTTCCTTTGCTCCGTTTCTAAGATTCGTTCGCCTGTGTTGACGTGGTCCTTTCTTCTGCAAAGCACGGCAGACACCAGCTACGCCTAGCTTTTGCGCATGAGCGCGCGCACACTACCAAGTGCATGGCTTGCTTCCACGTGTGTACATTGGTAAACAGTCTCCAGTTCTTGGCATCGACTCGGCGTTTACGCAATGTGGGAAAGTCCATCTCATCATACCGGCATAGAACACTTGTTTCGCATTTTCACGCCGTCCTCTTCGGCTACACATTAACAAAAATGCCACACAAGCGCCGACCGACCTGGTTTCAACAGCTGCATATGACAGCTTCAATGAGACCAGCGAAGGCAACGCGCCCTCAGCAGCGGCAGCCCTTGGCACTAGTGCACTCGGCCGTCGTTCTGTAACGCCATATTTTTGCTAGAAGGCCTATAAACTTGTCTAGAAGGTGTAGGTCTTGCACCGAGCCATAAGTTTACCATAAGTTAGGAGGTGAAAAGCGGTCCCCGGAAAAAGGATAAACAATGTACAAATGTCAAAAACGCGTAAGATGACGTGACGGCAGCCGATGTAGCATGACGTCTTGCCGTCGGCGTAGGTAGACAGGTGAGTGGAGCGATGGCTATTGCGTCTATCCCGACTGAAGACGAAGGTCGTCCTTATGCTGGGGGGGGGGGGGGTGACGTTGCTATCAACACTTTTCATCATTGTTATTGCAGTTGTTCTCGCTCCAGTCCCTCCTGCTCCGCCAAGTCTACCACCACGAGGTGAGTGCACCTTGGAGCCCTCTGAAAGAACTAACGAAACTTATCCAGCACACTCAATAGAGAATCGCGTATTTGAAAATCTAGCGGTTTCATATACAACACTACGAATGAATGAGTCAGAAAGGAACAAATGTTCATGGACCTAAGTTCGCGTTGTCATCTTGAGTGATATTCTTAATATTTTTACCAATGGGCTTATGTAGTGTACAAACCATGAAGCCTGTAAAAACCATGAAATGTCGTTTGTAATGAGCTTTATTTTTGCATAGGGAACATGTGTGGCACTGTCAATTCCACTGCTCGCCGTCGTATTGTCAGTATTGTTTTGTATCAAGTTCTTTTATTCGCCCCTAAGACAAGAACCATACATCTGCGCACCCCCACCACGCAAATACCATTGCATCGGTCACCCTCTCCAAGTTTTGCGTCCACGAGCCCGTACTATTACCTTCATGAACTCATTTTTTCCACGAACAGCAACCGACTGGAACGGCCTTCCCCACCATATCGCTGCCATAACCTGTCCATTGACATTTTCGACTTCTGTAAACGCCTGCATCTTGTAAACCCCACCCCTTATGTAACACTCCAATAGGGGTTTTTAAGGAAAATAAAGTGATGTGATGTGACTTCAAGCACCTTCGCTGTTCTTGGTTTTGTGAAAGGTGTTGGTTCTGGATAGGACGAGTGCAAATACTCTGCAGACCCTTCATGTGCATGAAATATGTGCCTTAGTGCCTCGGTAATCATAAAAACGTGGCGGTGTCGCCCGAAAGGCTAAGCTGTGATTGCGATAGCAAATTAGTGGACAGCTATATGAAGCAAGGATAGCAGTTTTATCGGCCATGTAAACTGGTAAACATAGGCATATGAACTAAATTAACGAGCACGGTATCAAGCGCGCACGGGATAACATGAACACATCTCCCTCGATGACCGCAGACAGTCTGTCAAAACGCTGGAGTGAGGAAGCGCCGCCGCAGCAACGAGGCAATTGACTTTTGTGCTGCGTCTCGCATTAAAACGAACTAAGCCACTAAAACGCAACGCACGGAGGACTGCGTCCCTGTCACAGATGGTTTTCAGGATACCTCTTCCCTGGCGGGCGCGCACAGCCACCGGGCTGCCCGGTGTAGAAGGCCTCTCCCCCACCCTAACATTGCCATGGAGCACGTCCTCCATGGACGCGCCGTCTTCGGTCCCGCACTAAAGCGCGGGACCGAAGACGGCGCACTTCCTTCCCTCTTACCGCCCTTGCGTTCGCGAGATTGAGGCGTGATCGCCGGCTCACCTTCGCAAGCTTTCACTCGCACACAATCATACGGCCCGCGGAGATGATTTTATGAACCTTGGACTTTATACGGAGCCTCACGGCGACACAGACGGCGACGGCAGAAATGCGCCTGGGGTGTCCATATAATTACTATCGCAACAATAAGAAACATCTGCACCTTTTTCTTCCGTTTGAATTGCCGGAACATATCTGCACACAACACTTGCTTGGCATTAACGCGCCGTTCTCTTCGCTTACATATTAACTAAGATACCGCACAAACGAAGATAGACATGCCTTCAACAACTATTGCAATCGCCAGCTGTGGCAAAGCCAGCGAATGGAACGTGGCCGCATCGACGGCGACCAGTGGCAGGACTGTCCTCGTCTGCTTGCAAGCAGACCTGAAAAACTTGTCTAGGAGACGTTGGCCTTGCACCGAGCGATAAGCTGGCCGTTCGTTAGGAGGTGAAAAGCGGCACCCGGAAAAATATAAACTATGTACGTATGTCAAGAACGAGTAGGACAACGTGATGTCAGCCGACATAGCATGACGTCCTATACCGTCGGCGTAGGTAAAAATATGAGTTGAGCGATGGCTGCTGCGCCGAGCCCAACTTATGACGAAGCTCGTCCTTATACTCCCTGGCTCGGGAGCCGAGCTGCCTGTGATTCGCGGCGGTAAATATGGCGCGTGATGACGATGATGACGTTGCTATGAACCCTTTTCGTCATTGTTCTTTCAGTTCCCGCTCCAGTCCCTCCTGCTCGGCCAAGTCCACCACCACCAGGTGAGTACACCTTGGAGCAGTCTAAATAGATTATGGCGTCATTGAAAATTTAGCTGATTCAAATACAACACCACGATCGGATGAGCCAGAATGGAACAAAAGTTTATGCACCTTAGTTCGTGTTGTCATCTTGAGTGCAATTCCTAATATATTTACCAATGAGCTTATATAGTGGATAATATTGCTACACGCGTGTGGTATTTCGTTGTTTGAACGAGGCGCGCGGGCGCCGAGACGAAGAAGACGAACTGCTCTGGGCTCTCGAGCTATCGGCTGATCTGGCCAGCACTGCAGCTATGTTTTGTAAATATACGTGTAAATAGTCTCCTGTCCTTAATTCTTCGTTCGCGTAACATTTTGGTGGAGCGTGCCGTTCCCCGTCCTCACCACGGAGCTCCGCAGCGGCCGCACCGTCCAGCTTTCCGCCATGGCTCCCGGTGACGACAACTCGTCTGCTGCTACTACTGCAACTCCAACCCTTGCAAAACCCATCAAACGTTGGTTGTAATGAGCTTTGTCGTTGCGCTTAGGAAATATTGTTGGTGCACATACAGGGCACAGGTCTGAAGGTGTCAATTCCACTTCAAGCACATTCGCCGATCTTGGTTCTGTGAAATGTGTTGGTATAGAAAAGACGAGTTCAAATGGTCTGCACACACCTGCGTATACGTGAAATATGTGGCTGAGTGCCACGGTAATCATAATAAGAAACATATGCACTTTTATCTTACGTCGTAATTGCCGGAACAAACCTGCACACAAAACTTGTTCGGCATTACCGCGCCATCCTCTTCGGCTACACATGAACAAAAATACCTCAAAAACGAAGGTTGAGATATCTTCAACAAAGACTGCAATCGCCAGCTGCAGAGAGGCCAGCAAATGCAACGGCCGCAGCGGCGGCGCCCGGTGGCAGAGATGTCCTCGGCCGGCGTGCTATAAAATCATATTCTTGCATGCAGGCCTGAAAAACTCGTCTAGAATGTGTTGGTCTTGTTCCGAGCCGTAAGCAGTCTGTTTGTTAGGAGGTCAAAAGTGCCAGATTTTCTGCGACACGTGCACCTTAACGCTGTCGCGTTAGAATTGGTCAGACAGAATACTCATAGGAATACATGGGGCTCCACAGAAAACGTATGGGGAAGCTTGCATAGAAGGGGTGGGCCAACCGAAATTTCAGGTGGACAACCTTAAACTTCTGGGTGACGCAACCACAAATATTAGGTTGGCGCACCCCAAATTTCAAGTTGACCCATCTCCAAATTTCAATTAGCCCCACTCCCCAATTTCAAATTGGCCCACCGCCAAATTGAAGTACGCCCAACCCCAAGTTTAAGTTAGCCTACCCCTTATTTCAGTTGAGCCACCTTCAAATTTCAAGTTGGCCCTCCTCCAAATTAGAAGTTGTTCCGCCTACAATTTAAATGGGCCCACCCCGAATTTCAAGTTGGTAAACCGCCAAGTTTTAAACTGGGCCACTCGTATATGCTTCCCCGTGCATTTCCAACAGGGCCCTATGTATCCCTATGTGTACTTTCTCTGATAAATTTTTTATTGGTTTAAGTTTTCCTAATCGCTTATAAAGCTACGAATCAAATACATTTACACTACTATAGCGATTAATGTCTTCACAAAATACGCATTTTTGTGCAGATACAAGGTATTAATTTTTCCGTTACGGAGTATGGGTAAGAAGAATGTAGTTTATTGATTGGAAAATGTACAGAGGTCGGCCGGAAAATGGAGCATATGGCCTGCTACTCTACGTAAGGGAACGGAAAGAGAGGAAGGAAGAGGGTTACAATGGGAATAATAATGGGAGAAAGGCGGTGAAAGGACGCATTGCATAAATGTCACAAGCGTGAGTCCAGGCTCGTGTCGCCTAAGAAACGTGAAAGAGCACGCATTGCCTCATCGTCTGCCAACTCTGTGGCCATGCGCCTTGCAAGAGGTCCTACGACAGTGGTCTATTGTATAAATGCCTCAAGGTAGCTGCCAGTGTCAGTCTTTCGCACGCATACTCAGGGCACACCACGAGCACATGGTCTATAGTCTCTACAACGCCACACACTGAACAGTCCGAGGAGTCTGTCCGTCCAATGATGTACAATTATTTGCGCGTGAAAGGGACGCCTAATCGCAGTCTGGGTATCAGGCATTTATGAGGGGGTGGAATTCCACGCTGAACAGGAAATTGCATATCGGAATCCAGCCTTTTAAGGCAGACGTGACGAGCGTCTGGCTGGGCTCAGTATCTTCTCATTATTTCCGACAGGAGGCATGTGATGTCCGGTCTAGAGAACGGCACTACAATTGGCAGGCCTTTGCTGAGGGCGCGCCTTGCTTCAGCATCGGCCATCTCATTACCATTCAGCCTACAGTGTTCCGGGATCCATTGGAACACTATGCGGTGGTGTTTTTCTTGAGCGCATGAAAGTAGCTCGGTGCTCTGCAGTGCCAGAACCTGATATGCTGGTGTGGCGCAGGAAGGATCCCAAGATTTGCCGCGTGGGTTTTGAGTCCGTGAAAATGCGCCACTCTTGAAGTCTTTCCCCGCAGATGTGATGAATCACTTCCCGAATATCCACAAGCTCTGCAGCAGTTGATGTAGAATTCTGATCTAGAATGAAACCTCGTGTCATCTGCTGGGCTGCTGTCGATGCCTTTGGTGACGCGGATCTGGGGTACTCGGCAATGAATGGTTATATATTAAAAGAAGCTCATCATTAAAACGCTTTCACGCACTACAAAAAAGTAAATGTGGTATTATGTATTACTCTAACTAAATTGCCTCATCACACGCAAAGTATTTATGTAAGATACGCAGATATTTTTTGTGCAATTTTTGATCGAAGAACCGAAAACGCACTCGAGTGCCGCGAGTATTCCGCGGCCACATATATGCTGCGGCCGCCCTCTTTTGCCCCCGGCAATATGGCCGCCGGTGGCTTCACTCACTCCCGTAGGTAGCCACAGTGGCTGCCACTCAAGAAGTTTTAGTATAAAACCTCCTTGGACAAAGTAATCCTTATGGTGGTGGCTCGCGAAACCGAGCTGCACGAGATTCGCGGTGGTGTATATGACGGGTGATGATGATGATGTAGCTATCAACACTTGTCATCATTTTTCATGCAGTTGTTCCCGCTCCAGTCCCCCCTGCTCCACCAAGTCCACCACCACCAGGTGAGTACACCTTGATCCCTCTAAATGAACGAACGAGACCAACATTGCAAACTCAATAGAGAATGGTGTCGTTGAAACCTGAACTGTTAGAAATGCAGCACCACGAGCTGGATGAGGCAAAACGGAACAAATGTTCATGCACCCAAATTCAGTGTTGTCATCTTGAGTGCAATTCCTGAAATATTTACCACTGGGATTTAATAGTGTACAATCTGCATGAAAAAATCATCAAATGTCGGTTGTAATGAGTTTTATCTTTGCGTTTAGGTAATATTGTCGGTGTAGAAACAGGACACATGGGCGACCCTGTCAATTCCACTTCAAGCACCTTCGCCATTCTTGGTTGCTTGAAAGGTGTTCGTTCCAGATAGGACGAGTGCAAATGGTCTGCACACACCTGCGCATACGTGAATGATGTGCCTGAGTGCCATGGTAATCATAATAACAAACATCTGCACTTTGATCTTCGGTCGTAGTCATTGGAAAATACCTGCACAGAATATTTGTTTTGCATTACCGTGTCACCTGTTCGGCTGCACATGAACAAAAATACCGCACAAACGCAGATAGACATGTCGTCAACAACGAACTACAATCGCTAGCCGCGGACAGGCCATCGACTGCCCTCGGCCGACGAGCTATAAGGTCATATTCTTTCAAGGAGGCCTGGAAACTTGTCTAGAAGGTGTTGATCTTGTTCCGAGCCATAAGACTAGCATTTGTTAGGAGGTGAAAAGCGGTCTATGGAAAGAGGATAAACTATGTGTGCGTGTCAAGAGCATGTAGGATGACGTGATGGCATCCGACGTAGCATGACGTCCTGCCGTAGGCACAGGTAGACAGATGAGTGTAGCGATGGCTGCGGAGTTCAGCCAGGCTGATGACGAAGCTCGTCCTTATGCCGCCACAATCTCGGGCCGAGCTGCCCAAGATTCGTGGCGGTGAATATGACGCGCGATGACAATGATGTTGCTGTCACCAACATTTTTCTTCGTTGTTCATGCAGTTGTCCCCGCTCCAGTCCCTCCTGCTCGACCAAGTCCACCACCACCAGGTGAGTACACCTTGGATCACTCTAAAAGAACTAACGAAACCTTCACAGCAAGCTCAATAGAGAATGGCATCATTGAAAATTGAGCTGTTGTAAATACACCACGAACATATGAGCCAGAACGGAACAAATGGGCATCACCTGAATTCGAGGTGACATCATGCATACTTCATCATCATCATCATCATCATCATCATCATCATCATCATCATCATCATCATCATCAGCAGCAGCAGCAGCAGCAGCAGCAGCAGCAGCAGCAGCAGCAGCAGCCGCCGCCGCCGCCGCCGCCGCCGCCGCCGCCGCCTATTCATGTCCACGAAGGCCTCTCCCTGTGGTCACCACTTACCTCTGTCTTGCGCTAGCTGATTCCAACTTGCGCCTGCAAATTTCCTAACTTCATCACCCCACCAAGTTTTCTGGCGTCCTCGACTGCGCTTCCCTTCTCTTGGTATCCATTCTATAACTCTAATGGTCCACCGGTTATCCATCCTACGCATTACATGGCCTACCCAGCTCCATCTTTTCCTCTTAATGTCAACTATAATATTGGTTATCGCCGTTTGTTCTCTGGCGCCGCTATCTTCCTGTCTCTTAACGTTAGGCCTAACATTTTTCCTTCCATCCTTCTTTGTGCGGTTCTTAACTTGTTCTCGAGCTTCTTCGTTAACCGCCAAGTTTCTGCCCCATATGTTAGCACCGGTAGAATGCAATGATTGTACACTTTTCTTTTCAATGACAGTGGTAAGCTCTGAGTCAGGATTTGGCCATGCCTGCCGTATGCACTCCACCCCAATTTTATTCTTCCGTAAATTTATTTCTCATGATCAGGGTCCCCTGTGAGTAATTGACCTAGATAAACGTACTCCTTTACAGACTCTAGACGCTGACTCACGATCCTGAATTCTTGTTCCCTTGCCAGGCTATTGAACATTATTTTTGTCTTCTGCATATTAATCTTCAACCCCCTCTTACACTTTCTCGGTAAAGGTCCTTAATCATTTGCTGTAATTTGTCCCTGTTATAGCTGCATAGGACAATTTCATCTGCAAACTGAAGGTTGCTGAGATCCTCACTCCTAAGCCTTCCCAGTCTAAGAGCTTGAACATTTCTTCTAAGCATGCAGTGAATAGCATTGGAGAGATTGTGTCTCCTTGTCTGACCCCTTTCTTGATAGGTATCTTTCTACTTTTCTTGTTGAAAACCAAAGTGGCTGTGCAATCCTTGTAGATATTTGCCAAGATATTCACGTATGCCAAGATATTCACGTAGTCCTGATTACGCAATGCTTCGATGACTGCTGGTAGCTCTACCGAATCAAGTGCTTTTCATAATCTATGAAAGCCATATAGACAGGTTGATAGTACTACGCAGATTTTTCTATTACCTGATTTATGACATGGATATGATCCATCGTAGAATAGCCCTTCCTGAAGCCAGCCTGTTTTCTTGGTTGGCTGAAGTCAAGTGTTGGTCTGATTCTATTGGAAATTAGCTTGGTGAATATTTTATACAGTACCGAAAGCAAGCTAATGGTTCTATAATTCTTCAAATCTTTAACGTCTGCGTTCTTATGAATGAGTATAATCTTGGCGTTCTTCCAGCTTTCTGGTACACTTGAAGTCGTGAGGCATTGCGTATAATGGGCCACAAGGTTTTCAAGCATGATATCATGCACTACTTGGAATGCTCAAATTCAACGTATTATGGGCGGATAGATCAACTGGAATATGCAACTCATATTACAACGTGGACGCCTTTTAAGCTACAAATATAGTTCTGTAGACTCATGCGTGCCGCTGAGTTTCATTGAAACTTCAGAAAAGTCGCGTAAGGGTTACGGTGACGAGCAGAAGCGCCAGAACGCTAGTTATAGTATTAACCATATATTGGAGAAACTTGTGGCTAGCAAAAAAAAAAAAAACAGCGCAACGATAGCGGCGAGCAAAGTAGTCGATCGTCGAAATCCCATGTACGGGTGAGACGCGTCGGCTATTTATTATAACTCATTGTACATCCCAATGCATTGCGCGCACATGCTAGAATGTATACCGTTATTTGCGTTTCGAATGTGATCTGATTACACAAGGTTCAGGGACACTGTAGACAGCAGATAGAAGCCGTGACAGCATTCCATAAAGGTGTGATCCACACAGCCGCGGTACTGGTCTAGATCTTCTAGACAAGTTCCAGGCCTGCACGTGACATGACTTGGCTACGTCATTATTCTTTTACCAGTCACTTGTCACCGGGTGCCTCCCCGGCGCTGTCACTGGTCCTAGTTCGCGAAGGAAAGAATATAAAGACATATTTCAATGTTCGTATTGTAAGGAAAATAGCAGCACATAGGCATGTTAAACAACAACGAAATTCATATACTCTCAGTTCACAGTGGCGTTTCTTGAACTCTGAGCTTAAGGGAAGATTCACAGTAATCTTCGGCACACTGGTCCCCATAATCCTTATTCTTGGCGGTCGTTTTGATTTGGCTGGATTACTATATATATATTTCAGCTGCATTGTAAAAATCTCAGCCACACAATTTTATAAAGGAGGCAAGATGCATGGTGAAAAAACATCTATTGCATACAGAACGACTTATGATGCATGGCAGCTCGGTAAAAAAAGACAGGTTAGCGCGTTCTGTATGGTTATTGCTTATCGCATCATTACAGAATACATAGAAACATGACAAAATTGAAGAAGATGAAAATGCCCTAGAAGTCCAACACTGCACAAATAGTGCATAATTTAGTGTTTGAACTGGTAGAAAATGACACCTGTCGGCTAATTCACGTGTCATAACCAGCAAGAGCACCAACAACAGCACCCGCATATAGGCGAAAGAAATTGATCAGCAAGTAGCCAGCCTTTTCTTTTCTGAGCATTCTCTTCCTTTCTGCAGATGTAATGCAAAAAATTGGCCTCTTAGGGGGTATGTGGGGTTAAAATCACAACATTCGCCAAAGATACGCATTTTACATTTTGTGTGTTTTGGATTTCCAATGATATACAGAAGTTCCTCGCCAAGTTTGGTTATTATCTGCGTAATAGAAGAGTAGAAAATGTGTTATCTTATGCCGTGGACGCCTGTGTATATTGGCGTGTGTTGATATTGTTACGGGGAGAACTTACGGGGAGACACACCCGAGCGGCTGTGTCTTGAAAGCCATCTGCAGCGAGGGCAGAGTTCTTTCTCCCTGTGCTGTGTTTTCGGGGCTTAGTTTGCGTTAATGCGAGCGGCGGGACGAAGGTCAATTCGTTTGCTGCTGTTGCCGTGCTTTGACAGCGTTTTGACAGCGTGTTTCCGCGGTCATCGAGTGAGATGCGTTCATATTTGCTTGTGCGCGCGTGACACCGTGCTTGGTAATTTAGTTAGTATGCTTATGTTTACAAGTTTACACGGCCGATAAAGCTTCTATCCTTACTTCGTATACTGTCCCCTAATTTGCTATCGCAAACGATGCTTCGCCTTTCTAGCAAAACTGAGACTTCTTTTGACGAATTCACACTTTTAGGAAGACAAGTGTATTGAAACTGCATTATGAAAACCCTTTGTATGATGGTTTCTAACCTGTTATTCGTAGAGTACAATTCTGGGTCATACTGGCTTGCTTAATTGCCTATATAAAAAAGGTGTGTATTTCTGGATCACAGTTAGACAACTAGAAAATGGTTAGTTTTCAAGTGACGCAAATTCTACAGAAGAAACATAAAATTGAAAACATCTGCCTCTATCCTGTAATATTCGGCGTCCAGAAGATACTTATTCACAAAAAAAATGATCTAACTTTATAATGATTAAAATGATAGTTTTCTGAAGATGACAGGCTGAATTGCCTAATGGGACATCTATATATATATTTAAATATTTCTGCTAAGGGGAATAAATTTGCTACATGTTCTGAAGACAAGAATACAAAGCTTGCTGCCAAATTTGGCTAAATTGGCATGTCGGTTCAAAAGAAGACCTTTCAGCCCCGCATCTGCCCTTAATAATTGAGAAACCGGGAACAGTTGCCGAGACAAGGATATGTTCCTCACTGGGTTCGAATGATGTAGATTACGTGCAGTTCTTAAAACCTTTACCCACGGGCATATATAATGTACAGTCTGCATGCAATAAACATCAAATATCGTTTGTAATGAGCTTTGAACTTAGAAAATATTGTCAGTACAGAAACAGGGCACCGGTCTGAAGGTGCCCGTTCCACTTCAAGCACCTTCGCCGATATTGGTTCTGTGAAATGTGCTCGTTATAGAAAAGACGAGTTCAAATGCTCTGCACACACCTGCGTATACGTGAAATGTGTACGTGGCAGAGTGCCACGGTAATCATAATAAGAATCATCTGTACCTTTTTCTTCTGTCGTAATTGCCGGAACATACTTGCAAACAACACTTCTTTGGCATTTCCGCGCCATCCTTTTCGGCTACAATTAAACGAAAATACCGCACAAACGAAGACAGACATGTCTTGAACAACGACTGCAATCGCCAGCTGCGGAGAGGCCAGTGAATGCAATGCGGCCGACGTGGCGGCGGCCGGTGGCAGCGATGTCCTCGGCCGGCGTGCTATAAAGTCATATTCTTTCAAGGAGGCCTGCAAACTTGTCTAGAATGTGTTGGTCCTGTTCCGAACCATAAGACTACCATTTGTTAGGAGGTGAAAAGCGGTCCGTGCAAAAAGGATAAACAGGGTACGCGTGTCAAGGACGACGTGACGGCAGCCGCCGTAGCATGACGTCCTACCGTCGGCGTGGGTAGAAATATAAGTGGAGCGATGGCTGCGGCGTCCAGCCAGGCTGATGACGAAGCTCGTCCTCACGCTCGTGGCTCGCGAGCTGAGCTGCCCGAGATTCGCGGCGGTGAAGGTGACGCGTGGTGATGATGATGATGTTGGTATGAACAGTGATCGCCATTGTTCGTGCAGCTGTTCCCGCTCCAGTCCCTCCGGCTCGGCCAAGTCCACCACCACCAGGTGAGCACACATTGGATCACTCTAAGAAAACTAACGAAACCTACACAGCAAACTCAATAGAGAATGGCGCATTTCAAAATTTAGTGGTTTCATGCACAACTTTAGGAATGGATGAGCCAGAACGGAACAAATTTGCATGCACCGATATTATAGTGACGGTGATGAACAGAAGCGCCAGAAGGCTAGTTAGCGATGCAAGTATTTATTGGACGAACTTGTGCTCAGAAAGCCAAACAACACACAGAACCGAACGAGAACGGCGTCCACAGTAGTCGATTGTCAACATTTCATTTAAGGTAGAGCAGCTTCAGTTGTTTATGCACGACGGATTGTGTATTCCAAAGCATCCCGCGCACATTCTAGAATGTACACCATTATTGCCGTCTTGAATGTAATCTGGTCACACAAGGTTCGGCGATAACGCAGACAACAGATGGAATTGGCGACAGCATTCGAAAAAGTTCCGATGCATGCAGCCGCGTCTTGCCAACATCTTTTTGACAAGTTCAACGCCTGCGCGCCACGTAACGTGACGTCAGCTATGTTACTATTCACTGGTCACTTGTTACCGAGCACTTCCTTGGTGGTATAGTACGGCAGGGAAATGATATAAAGCCACATTTCACTCTACATAATGAACGCTAATCGGCATGACTAAGGCCCGTTATGAAGAAAACAACAACGAAATTCACAGGGGCGTTTCTCAAAGTCTGGTGCTATTAGTACAGTTCCGGTGTTATTAGGTGCGCTACTAAATATAATCCTTATTCTAGGTGGTCGTTTTGATATACTTGATATACTTGGTCATATACTTGAACGCAAGCCGGAAAACTTGTTGAAAAGGTGTAGATCTTGCGCCTAACCATAAACTGACTATTTTGCCAAATCTTTCATACGCAGAACCATTACTGAGTGGAACTGGCGGCCTCTTAAGATCGCGACTTAAATGAATGCGAGAAATAGTCATGAACTTCTGCCCCGTTCACCGCAATGTGTTAGATTTATTTCCGTACAGTTTATTATGTAGTGCTTGTTCATTACGTTGCAATGAGTGTTGCGGATCAGTGACATTTTGCTTCTTGCTGCCTATTCATGTATCGCGCTTCTTTAGTTTGTCATGCAATTTTTGCCACAGCCCTATGCAATACCCTCGTTGTGAGAGCATTTAGGTTTTTTTTTCGAAATAAAATTTGTTAGGAGGTGAAATTCCGTCCGCGGAAAAAGGACAAACAAGGTATGCGTGTCAAGAACTTCTAGGATGACGTGATGGCCGCCGACGTAGCATGACGTTCTGCCGTCGATGTAGGTAGAAAGATGAGTGGAGCGATGGCTGCGGTGTCCATACCCGACTGATGACGAAGCCCGTCCTCATGCTCGTGGCTCACAAGCCGAGCTGCCTGAGATTCACGGCGGTGAATACGACGCGTGTTGACGATGACGACGTTGCTATCAACACGTTTCGTCATTATTCTTGCAGTTGTTCCCGCTCCAGTCCCTCCTGCCTCGCCTAGTCCCCCACCACCAGGTGAGTACCCATCTTGTTAGCGCTCTAAAAGAACTACCTAAACATACACAGCAAACTTAACAGAGAATGCGGTCTTTGAAAATTTAGCGATTTCATGCAAAAATTCAAGAGTGGTTGAGCCAGAAAGGAAGAAATTTGCATGCACCTATATTAAAATGACTGTGACGAACAGAAGTGCTAGAACGCTAGTGGAAGATGTAACTATTTATTATTGCGATAGCAATTATATGGACACTCAAAAGCAGATTTCTGCCGTCGGCGTCGCCGTCGCCGTCGCCGTCGCCGTGAGGTTCCGTATGACGTCAATGGAGATGAAATCGTGGCCGCGCGCCGCCGAACGCTGTATGTGCGAGTGAAAGGGCGCGAGGGACGCGCTCTTTCACGGGGAGTGAACGCACGGCGGAGAACAAACGCGCGTTCTGCGCCGTGCTTCCTTAAGGGCTGCAGAAGTAGGCGTCTCTTTCCTCCTTTACAATCACCATATATGTAGAGCAAACGCGCCTTCTTCAGACGCGCGAGAGGCCGTGGGGGAGGGGGAAGGAAGGGACGCGACGTTTAGCTGCGGCACCAAGTGCCTATTTATATGAGAGGCTCCAGCAACAGTCACCAACGCCGCACGCATTTTGAGCTAACGCGGGCAAAACGCCGATGGCGTCGACAACAGTTCTGCGTGTTGTTGCTACCAAAGCCGCTCACCTTACTTCGTATGACATTGCTGTGTTGCTATCGCATTCATTGCTTCGCCCTTAGGGCGAAACTGTGACATTTTTTGGACAAGCTTGTGCTCAGCAAAACAAAAAAGTTGCCGCAGTTTCACCTGAAAGGCGAAGCATCAATTGCGATAGCAACTTAGTAGAGAGCTATACGGAGTAAGGATAGTAGTTTTATCCGCTGTACAAACTTGGACATGCAGCAGCACCGGCAACACACAGCACTGTTGTCGACGCCGTCGGCGTTTTGCCCGCGTTCGCACAAAATGCGTGCGGCGTTGGTGACTGTTGCCGGAGCCTCTGATATAAATAGGCACTTGGTGCCGCAGCTAAACGTCGCCTCCCTTCCCTGCCCCCCCCCCCCCCCCCCCCGCGGCCCTTCGTGCGTCAGAAGAAGGCGCGTTTGCTCTACATATATGGTGATTGTAAAGGAGGAAAGAGACGCCTACTTCTGCAGCCCTTAAGGGAGCACGGCACAGAACGCGCGTTTGTTCTCCGCCGTGCGTTCACTCCCCGTGAAAGCGCGCGTCCCTCGCGCCCTTTCACTCGCACATACAGCGTTCGGAGGCTCGCGGTGAGACCCTCGGAGACCACCTCCTGGTGTACGTCGACGGTTCGGTGGTACCGGACACCGGCTCTGCCACGGCGGCCTGCACGGCACCAGCCCTGCAGAAGAGCAGGCAGTGTCGACTGCCCAGACACGCCAGCTCGACTGCAGCGGAGGTGGCAGGCCTCCACCTGGCCGTCGACCTACTCTCTGAGGAGCTTCCTGGGGTACCAGCGGCCATCCTCTGCGACTCCAGGGCAGCCCTCCTCGGCCTGCAGAGGCCAGAAAGCGCCAGCCTTGGAGTCGCACTGCTGTCTACCCGGCTGACAGCGCTGCAGGACGCAGGCCACCCGGTGTCCCTGCACTGGATCCCCGCCCACGTAGGGATCCCGGGCAACGAGGCAGCCGACACCCTGGCGAAGGACGCCCACCACACCACTGTGCCCCTCAGTCGGGCCGTGACGGAGGGCGACTTCACAGGACTGAGGCTGCGGCGACACCTGGCGACCCACCACCCAGACAAACGGGTGGCACTGGGATGCCCCCCACGACCACTCCCCCAGCGAGGCCTGGCTCGCAGGGAGACCTCGCTCCTTCTCCGGCTCCGCATCGGCTGCAGCTGGACGGCAGCACGCAGCTACCGACTGGGACGAGCGACGTCCCCGGCCTGCAGCTCCTGCGGGGAGCCGGAGACGATCGAACATCTCCTGCTGGCCTGCCCGGCGTACCTCCAGCAGCGGGGCCCACTCCTGCAGGAGTTCCGCCGCCTGGGCCTCCCCTGTGGCAAGGAGGAAGATCTCCTCTTCCCCGGCCGACACCACCTTTCTGCACTTCGAGGCGTCGTGGAGTTCCTTGACTCGTCAGGGCTCTCCGCACGCCTCTAAGGACATTTCTACAAGCGGGAAGGCCTCACGGCCTCCCACTCCACCCCGGGCCTGACCGGCCTGGCACAACACCCCTGCAGACTCTGCAGCACGCCAAGGCCTTCCATCTCGGCCTGATACGTGCCGCCTATGCCTGCCGGTTTTGCTTCGCCCAGCCATGGCGTCTCCACTCTATCCCTTCTTTCGCTCCCACTTACCCCTCCCCGTTGGCGCTGAGCCGTGCTCCCTCAAGGGCTGCAGAAGATAGCGCCAACCTTTCCCTTTCCCTCAAGAACCACTTACCTCGCGGTGACGATTTCATCTCCATTGACGTCATACGGAACCTCACGGCGACGGCAACGGCGACGGCGACGCCGACGGCAGAAATCTGCTTTGGAGTGTCCATATAATTGCTATCGCAATAAAACACACAGAACCAAACGAGAACGGCGACCACAGTCGTCGATCGTCGAAATCCCATTTACGGTAGAACCACTTCTGCTGTCTGTGCATGACTGATTCTACATTCCAGCGGATTCAGCGCACGTTCTAGATTGTACACAACTATTCTCGTCTGGAATGTAATCTGAGAACACAAGGTTCAGCGACAACGCGGACAACAGATAGAATCGGCGACAGCATTCGGGAGCGTTCTGATTCATACACGCGTTTCTTGCCAACATCTTTTTGGCAAGTTTCACGCCTACGTGTCACGTGACGTGACGTCAATTGCGTCACTATTCACTGGTGACTTGTGACTTCGCCGGTGGTGCGGCTCGCGCTGTAGTACGAGGGGGACATAATATAACGCCATATGTCACTGTTCATAATGTACGGAAATCGTCATGACCTAGGTTCGTTAAGAATAAAACAACACCGAAATTGGTTTGTTTCGATTTGATGGTGGCGTTTCTTAAAGCCTGGTGTATTAAGTAGATATACAGTGTTATTAGGAGCGCTACTAAATATAATCGTTATTCTTGGCTAGTCGTTCTCGATTTTTCTGGATTTCTGTATATAATTCAGCTGCGTTTTAAAATTTTAACCACTACATTTTATAAAGAAGGGAAGATGCGCGGCGAAAAACATTCATTGCACAGAGAGAAACTGCTTATGCGTAGCAGCTCTAAAAAAAAAAAGAAACGTAGGCTTCAAGTTCGCCAATTGAATTACTGATCACATCATTACATAATAAACCCAAGCATGTAGAAATAGACAAAAAAAGGAATTTCCCTGGAGGTGAAACAGAGCGGAAAGAGTACAGATTTCCTGTTAGAATTTGCTAGAAACTGACACCTGCGTGTTAAAGCCCATATCATAATGAGCAACTGCACAAACAGCTACACTCGGATATATGCGAAAACAATTTATTAGCAAGTATGTTACCCTTTATTGTCTGAGCATTCTCTTGTTTTCTTCAAATTTAATGAAAAAAATTAACACATAAGCGGGGATGTGGGGCTAAAATCATAATATTCGCCAGAAATGTGCATTTTATATTTTGTGTGTTTGTAATTTTCTGTGATATACAGACGCCCCTCGACAAGTCTGGCTATTATCTGGGTGATAGAAGATAGAAAATAAGTTTTATTACACGGCAGTTGCAATGCGAACATGTTTCGGCATGTTTTGAGATATTTGAATCGATTTTACGCAGTTTACATTTTTGGCCAATTAGCACTTTTAGGAAGGCTATAGTTTTGAAACTCCCAGGGAGAAAACTGTTTGCATGATTGTTTCTAGGTGGAGAATTTGTGATGAACAAGACTTTGCCATCTTGATTTTCTAAATGGCCGCACTGAAAAAAATTTAGATTACTCATCACATTAAGAGAACCAGAAAATACTCAAGTTGTGCAAATTCTAGAAAGAAAGCATAAAATTGCAAACAGCTGCCCCTATCCTGTAGTATTGGGCGTCCAGAAGATAATTATTCAGAACATATTTTGTAACTTTATCATTTTTAAAATAACAGTCTTACCAAGGTGACACACTCATTAGCTGAATGGGACATGTGTAACTTTTTCTCTATTTCTGCTAGGGTAAATAAATAGATACATTTTCTAACGTCAAGAAGACAAAGCCGGCTGCCGAATTTCGCACGTCGCTTAAGATGTAGACCATTTAGCGCCGAATCTCCCCTTAATAATTTACAAACCGGTGAAAGTCGCCGAAACTAGGATATGTTGATATGTGAAAGTAGGATATGTAAAAGTCGCGAGACTAGGACATGCAATCATTGTCTTCAACAACGACTGCATGCGCCAGCTGCGGCGAGGCGAGCGAATGCAACCCGTCCACAGTGGAGGCGGCCGGTAGCCGCAGTGTTCTCGGCCGGCGTGCTACAAGCATGCCTGAAAATCTTGTCTAGAAGGTGTAGGTCTTGCTTCGAGCCATTAGACAACCATTGGTTAAGAGGCGAAAATTGGTCGTCGGAAGAAGGGTAAACTATGTGCGCGCGTCAAGAAAGAGTAGGACGACGTGACGGGAGCCGACGTTTGTATATTGCGTGTTGTCCTGCCGTCGGCGTAGGTAGAAACACGAGTGGAACGATGGCTGCGGCGTCCAGCCCGACTGATGACGAAGCTCGCCCTCATGCTCGTGGCTCGCGAGCCAAGCTGCCCGACTGTTCGCGGCAGGGAATATGACGCGTGTTGACGATGATGACGTTGGTATCACTACTTACTTCATTGTTCGTGCAGTTCCATCATCTGTCACTCCTGCTCCGCCAAGTCCTACACCGCCAGGTGATTACGCTTTGGAGCACTCAAAGTAACTAACAAAAGCTGCAGAGCAAACTCAATGGAGAATGGCAGTCCTTGAAAATTGAGCGGTTTCATACACAGCACCAAGAACTTATGAGTCAGAATGGAACAAATGCGCATGCACTCAAATGTGCGGTGTCATCTTGCACACTTGGAATGCTCAAATTCCACCCACTATGGGGAGATTCAGTCACTAGAATATGCAACTCACATTACAACGTGGGCTCATTTTAAGAGACAGAATCCTTGCTGTTGATTAATTCGTTACACTGAATTGCATTGAGGCTTTAAAGCAGCAGTATTTTTGAGTAACTTGTGTATGGAGGAAAATGAAGATATAAAAACGAGCTCGGCAGGGCCGGGACATGCAGTCGGAGTTAATTTCAAGGGCAAATATTCCGTGGTAACATGTTTAGGTCACGGATATTGCTGCGCACTAGCGGTTCATCACTTTATCAAATTTCGAGCGTTTGCTTTGCAACACATGAAACCTGACTAATACCACGGAAAGAAGGTATTAGAAATTCTCACTAGAAGATTTTACGTTTTAAGAACTGCTGTTATTGTTGATCACTTATTCATCGTTTATTATTACCTAAGCTATACTGAAAATACTCACAGTTGCTCAAGGGGATAGTGAGGAATACTAAGTTGGCTGAATTGTCTTAACCTACACGTGGATATTTTGAGGCTTGGCACGAGTTAGATGAAACACCCTGCGAACAATAATTCTAGCGTATAATAATTCTATCGCATGCTTGGGGCTTCTGCTCTTGCCTCGATCTCCGGCCTTTTCACTCCCTAGAGAGATGGACACTTTTTGGCGTGTTCAAAAGGGTTGCATAACACTTAGCCTTGCTGCCCGAGTCTCTTAACACTATTTAGGGGTGGCCATAGCCGTGCAATCGTGCAGATTTTGCAACAAATTGCATGCCCTTCTAGGCCTATAACTCCCGATGAGCACCAGTTTTACGTTGATAGATTGTACTTGCTATGGCATACTGAACTCTCTAAAACGAAATCTCTCATCCTTTTGTCTGCGCACCTCTTTTCATTTTTCATACGTGCTAGTACATTTTCTTGCCGAATATATAAAGCACAGAAATAACTGTCATTGTGTTTATGCAGCACTTGGAGTGCATGCATAGTCCTCTAGGAAGGTCATACACTATCTCGCATTTCATCAACGAGTGGTAACAATAGCCGAAAATAATCAGCGTCTGGCAGTAGGAGGAAACAATTTCTACGCTCCATTATATCGCTTAGAGAGCATGTGTGCGTTTTTTCTCTGACGTAAGTGCTGTTTTACAGTTCCATCGCTGTCTGACTGCCCCATTGCACGCGACCTTGCGTTGCGATCACCGTGTTGGCAAGACTTTAAAGGGAAGCTTTCTTTGTAATCATTTCATATTGTAATTATTTTAGCATCGTCATCCCATTGCCGTAATGCGATCGTCATCAACCCAGCTGCGTCTATTTTTTCTTACACAGTAGTCGTCATGACATTGTTGTAATTGTATTGGAATCACTCCGGTATTAGCATCACGTTGTCATCACGCCGCTGTCATCAATCCAGCGTCGTGATCCAATGGTCATTCATGCCGTCGTCATCAGATCGACAACGCCATTGCGTCATCGTAGGGTGATCGTCCTCATTATCGTCGTCATGCAGTCATCATCATGCCATCGTGGTAGTTCCGTTGTCATTTTGTCGCAGTGGCTCCCATTGTCGTCTAGGCTACATAGTCAAGACTACAGAGTCTCCGTTCAGCATCGTCGTAACAATGCCGTACGGCCATTGTCGTCAAACCAGGGCAATCGTTTTATCATCGTCATGATACTGTCGTGATGCCTTCGTTGTCATTTCAGCTCCATAATGCCCTTTGTCACACCGTCCTCGTCATCCCGCCGTAATACCATCGACATCATTCTAGCAACCACATCACGTTGCTCCACGCAGTCGTCGTCAAATCGTCGTCGTAACTTCATCATCATCATTTATTGTTCCTTAAGGGCCCTGGGTTTGGGCATTACATAAGGGGAGGGTAGCCAAAGAAAAAAATATATGCACGGTCATGTTATTAAACAATGAAGTATCACAAACAAGGACGCCATGCTAAGGTTATACATTTCGATAGAACAAAAAAAAAAACATGTAATGTGTCTCCGCTTGTACTTACAAAGCATCCATATAGTGATAAAAAGTGGTCGCAGTTTCACCTGAAAGGCGAAGCATCAATTGCGATAGCAAATTTGTAGAGAGCTATACGGAGTAATGATAGTAGCTTTATCAGCTGTATAAACTTGGACATGCAGCAGCGCCGGCAACACGCAGAACTAATGTCGACGCCGTCGGCGTTTTGCCCGCGTTCGCGCAAAATGCGTGCGGCGTTGCCGACTGTTGCAGGAGCCTCTGATATATATAGGCACTTGGTGCCACAGCTAAACGTCACCTCCCTTCCCTCCCCCTCCCCCCCACCGCCTTTCGCGCGTCGGAAGAAGGCGCGTTTGCTCTATATATATGGTGATTGTAAAGGAGGAAAGAGACGCCTACTTCTGCAGCCCTTAAGGAAGCACGGCGCAGAACGCGCGTTTGTTCTCCGCCGTGGGTTCACTCCCCGTGAAAGTTTGGCGCTGAGCCGTGCTCCCTCAAGGGCTGCAGAAGATAGCGCCAACCTTTCCCTTTCCCTCAAGAACCACTTACCGTGAAAGAGCGCGTCCCTCGCGCCCTTTCACTCGCACATACAGCGTTCGGCGGCGCGCGGCGACGATTTCATCTCCATTGACGTCATACGGAACCTCACGGCGACGGCGACGGCGACGACGACGGCGACGCCGACGGCAGAAATCTGCTTTGGAGTGTCCATATAATTGCTATCGCAATAATACAAGCGCAATATTACAAGTACACGAACAAGAAGGTGTGGTCACATAATACAACTATATTGAAGCGAGGAAAATCAGAGCACAGCGTTTTATAGCACAGGTTACAATAAATAATGTAAAGGTACAGGGCAAAATATTATAAATAAGATTAAAAATCAACTACACAGCGAAATTCCAGTTTCAAGTTTGGTTCAGCAAGGTGAGGAAGACATCCGCTGTTGATCACGTTAGTTTAGAAAAATGTCACAGTTTCGCCCTAAGGGCGAAGCAATGAATGCGATAGCAACACAGCAATGTCATACGAAGTAAGGTGAGCGGCTTTGGTAGCAACAACACGCAGAACTGTTGTCGACGCCATCGGCGTTTTGCCCGCGTTCGCTCAAAATGCGTGCGGCGTTGGTGACTGTTGCCGGAGCCTCTGATATAAATAGGCACTGCGTGCCGCAGCTAAACGTCGCCTCCCTTCCCTCCCCCTCCCCCACGGCCTCTCGCTCGTTGGAAGAAGGCGCGTTTGCTCTACATACATGGTGATTGTGAAGGAGAACAGAGACGCCTACTTCTGCAGCCCTTAAGCGAGCACGGCGCAGAACGCGCGTTTGTTCTCCGCCGTGCGTTCACTCCCCGTGAAAGACGCGCCCCTCGCGCCCTTTCACTCGCACATACAGCGTTCGGCGCGCGGCGACGATTTCTTCTCCAAATGACGTCATACGGAACCTCACGGCGACGGCGACGGCGACGGCGACGCCGACGGCAGAAATCTGCTTTTGAGTGTCCATATAATTGCTATCGCAATAAAAGTGAGCTGACACTAACCACCTGAAGTTAGAATTGTCACGTTCATGGACGATTGATTCGGGAAGCGAGTTCCATTCTTCTCATGACCAGGGGTAAAACCTACCGAATAAATGCATTTGTAGAGCCAGTTATACGCTGCCCACTCATGGAATTGAAAAGTCGACGCGATGTTCACACAGGTGGTACTAAAAGGGAGGTCCGAAGGTCAGGGCGATGGCAATACAGATTTGTGAAACAGTGCCCGCCGCGGTGTTTTTCTTCGTTGAGCTAATGAGTTGAGACTGATAATGAGTCGAGACTTCAGCGTTGTCATCCCATGGTTGTCGAACCATCATCGGCACTGATGGCTGGACAACCATCATCACGTCATTCCGTCATCACGTCATTGTCATATTTGCGTCGTTGTTATGCAGTCGTCATCACGCCATCGCGGTCGTTCAGTCTTCGTCATGCGTGCTTTGTGAACCATTGAGCGCAACGAGGTTATCTTGAGCGAGCGGTAGTTCCCAGCGAAATTGTGTGAGTGGGTCGCGTGTTCTTCAATTGCAAATGATCGCTATGCAGGAACGGCATCCTCGAATAACACCAATAAAAACCGATTCCCACGGCACGTTGTATACGACCCACGAATTCGGTGAGATCTATTTGGTAAGATCTATTCGGCGAGATGACAACGACAGCAGCGGTAGCAACAGAAGGACGAGGCGAAAAAGGAGGAGAAGGAAAGTCGAAGTAAGAGGCAAAGGAAGCTTCGCTTTAAAAGAGGGCGTGAAACCCCGCGCGGCGAGAGCACAGTGAAAACTGCATCGACTATGGACTCAGCTTGTGTCTGGTCACGGCCGCTTCTTTGCCTGGTGGATATCGACAACGTTTTAAATATATCATATCGAGTTCTTTTTAATTCATATTTGATAAAGCTGGACCAATAGAAGCCCATGAGGATCAGAGTAGGCCGCAGCGTATATTATTTAAAGAAAGCAGCGCTCGTCGTGGTCTGCGTGAAACGCAATTTGCAGCTGCGGCACCATCATTGGCAAGAAAACGAAACCGGCCGCAGTCTCTGGGGCCTGACCAAACAGTCTCAAAACGTTTCCAGGTTAGCTTTATTTTGGAGAAAGTAATTTCATTTATGAATATTCTGACACTGTCACCTTCCAAATAGTCAGCTTGTGCTGCAAAATAGCACTCCCTGTGTTCCTGCCACTCTTGAGATAGTTTCTGGGACTCAGTATTATCCCTATACGAGTCGAGCCACTGGTGCGAATCGTGCTCGATTTCAGCGAGTCTGTCAGAACGGTCACCTTTCAGCCAAGATTTGACCTTGAACTTTGAATGACGTCAGTGGGACCCCAATCTGGCCAATGCTATGTCTTTTCTTTCGAAGATCATCACTGGGGACAAAACCGGTGTGCGGGGACTACGCTTAGACGAAGCAAGAGTCACCGCAGTGCTTTCAAGACAAAAAAAAAAAAAAAAAAAAGACTGAGCAAGACCAAGACTTGATAAGGTTCCCTCATGTTCTTTTTACACATTCACAGCGTCGGGATAGGGGAATTCGTCTGGAGTAGCCGGGCCCTCTACAGCTTGTTTTCGAGCCAAGTTTTAACGAGTCTCAGAGAAATAGAATGGGAATACCAGCCCCAGGTATGGTGCAGAATAATCTAGATACTGTACAAGGACAATGCACACTGCAAATGAGCACTATACTCGAGTGAGTTTCCCATCAGAAACAACATGGTTTCTCTTCTACACGTGTATGTCTTACAACGCATGCAACATATAACTTTTCAATAAATGTTTTATTCCTTCGTTCGTTCTTCCACACGCAACCTACACTCCGGAGATTTAGCTCCCAGCAATTTTGCTCTCTTCCCAAAATTAAAAGCGCGGCCCGAGGGTTTCTGGTTTGACACGATTGATAAAATCAAGCAGCAGTCACCGAAGGTGCTCTACTCAAACAAGATTGAATACTTCCAGCCATATTGGCAAACTTGCACGAACACCGGCAGCACTGTATTCCTGCGCAAAGGGACTATTCTCGAAGTGGCAGTTTAAATGAAGGCAAATGAAGACATCTCGGCATTCCTCACTTTTGTGAGTGGTTACGCTGCTCTACTCGCGGACAACTTTTCTGCTCGGAGCTTCTGCGCATGTGTTAGTGCGCCAAGTAGTCCGGCTGCGTTTCATAGCACTTTCTGTTTCTTGGAACAGACACTGGGGGGGAATCAGCGCAGCTTTAACGTTCGGCGGTTTCGAATTTGGGCAAACGCAGGAGAGAAAAGAAAAAAAATATGTCAAATGAAACTCTGTCTGGTGTATTTTGTCTTGTCTCGCTGTTGTCGGCAGGTTGATTAGTTCTCCTCAGCTTTAACTAACGCGCAATAGAATGCGGAACTTTGTGAAGGAGTGGTTTTTCTTGTGCACGTCTGTCTTCCGTAACTTTCCCTTCATTGTCGCAGAAAGTAATGTGGGATTATAGTGTGTAATTGTCCTAGTAATTGTCCTGCTAACACTACACGGCAACTGCTTTCGATATTGATATTTTTCAGGGACACTATTTAACTAGAAGAGCCAGTCTAAAAAAAACACTAACACGGGAAATATTGTCACATTTCGAAATGCATCTTCATTCAAGGCATCGTGTGCAAATGTATTCGCAGTTCTCTTTTCATTTCCGTTTCCGTTGTGCGGGAGTAACAGCAAATTTTTTGCAGCAATGGCATTATGCACTGGTATATTCATGGTTTGTTAGTTCTGTTTACTTACCAAATGAAAAGATCTTTTACAAAGACGCAATGTCTCTGAATAAATAAATTTATTTTCTAATGCAGCAGTGGGAACGATCAAATTCAAGTTAGCAAGCAATTAGAGTTCACTTAGTTATATTTTTTATTTACGTGTTTGTAGTGCACAAACTGGCAACAACAGAACGACACCAGGACAAGCACATGTCTAACAACTAAAATATTGATTTCGAAGTAAGAGGCTATATAATCATTGAAAAGGAACACATGTGAGTTATGGTTATGATATTCGTCACGGCATTCAAGAAAGGTCAATAAAAGCGATCTCGTCCTTTATTAAATAAACGGAAGGTGGCTTTATCCTTTTTTCTCGTCTTCGTTTCGTTCTCGTTATCAGTTTGCGCGCTTCTCAAAAATGAAGTTTTCAACTCGCGTTTTTTTTTCATATCCTTCAACAGTGTATGTTTTCTCGTATTTTACGCAGCAGCACCTATTCCATCTGGGCCACCGCTGATCTGCACATACAACATTCAAAAATTTTCGAAGCAGTCGGAGCTCCCTAGTGACGGCATTTGCGACCAGATATACCTGGACTCTGTGTGCAGAGAACCGCCCTGCAGCACGGGTGCACAATGGACCGTTACAGGAGTTCTCGTTGACTTCCTCGAAGTTGCTAAAATTGCAAGAACCGGCGGGAACAAAACAAGGCTGGGCCTGGCATTCGACTCCCAGTAAGTTTTTGCGCGCCTTGCTTCTTCAGCGCCCCATAGCACAACGACCGAGCCCACTTTTAACCATTCAACGTAGCATACATTGGAACCTAAAGCTAACACTTTTCCTTCGATAAGAATGTTTGCAAGAAATATGTATAACACCACCCACTTCGTTCATTCCGCTCTCCTGTGTTTAAAGCGAATGAAACTTGGAATGCGTCAGCGTCGTCCCGAATGCCAGATGTGCAAAAGCCAGGTGAATGGAGGCTGTTAATAATTACAGTGACGTTTTATTTTATATAGCGGAAAGCTTTTAAATATTTCAGGTAAGCATGCTCGACTATTTCCGGATGCATTTCGCCATTCTGTTGGCATCACTAACTCAGTGCGGGTCCTTGGTGCTTGTCCTTACCACGCATACATCCGAGGACGTCATTTCCGTCTCATTGCGAGTCCCTTTTCTAGTTTGTCGCGTTGTTCGGTCCATCACAGTGAACCACTTTCAAAATGTTTCCCGTAGAGACCGGATAAGTCACATGAAATGTGGAATGTACCTTCAATGGCCAGCGCTTTGAATCACCAGCGATATTTTACTCGCTGACAAAAGTGCGGGTTTCATCTGAATGACCAATGCTACGCCTGCTTCCGTTACATGCTGAATGTATATACATAACTTTCCCAGCAAAACCGAGGGTGATATCCGCATATAGGTACCATATTGCGTGATGTTCATTTGAATACCTCATTTGTGGCCATTACTTGCCAGTTCCGGGCACGTGGGTGTCTGTGACGACGTCGCTCGAAAGGTTTAATGTCTTCAATTCCACTCCAACAGAACGTTGCCGCACCTGAATATGCAACTGTAAATTTACATTAGCGCCATTTCATTGTATATACTACATACATACTACTAAAGTACCCAAGTATGCCGACAGAGAACCGCAGCGCCTTAGAAAAATTTGTAAAATTTGTAGTGCAGCGCACCAGTAATGCGGAGGTTGGGTTCACCCCGGTGGCACATTGTTGTTATCGATACTCATTACACATTACTTTCGCCTGTGCTGTCCTTGGCGTCCTTATCTGTTAAATTCGGCCCCTTCGTCCCCATTCTTCTAACATATATATATGTTCTGGCCGTGGAGCATCAAGCTAGTGCCCTGGAACAACGCCGTCACACCTTTTTTAAACTTTCCATGGCCGTGAGAAACTCTCTGGTTGCACCATTTGGGGACGTCAGCTTCGGGAGCAGCGCAACGTCTTTATACTTGAAGTGATAGCAGCAGCTAGCTTAGTTGAGGCAGCCGGTGAGGCCAATATCACGTTTTGTTGCGAGCTGTTGTAGACGAAAGCCATCGCACTCTGGAACTGAGCCATGAATATTGCCAATTAGTGATGGTCTCGACAGGAACGGCCACGTTACCTGAAGTCGATGCAGGAATGAACGGAGGGAGACCACTTCTCCTAAAAGTTGGAGCGAGATGACCGCGTCATGCAGTTCTATTTGGTTTACCTTTAACGAATATTTTGAGAGGAAGCAGTTGTAGTGCTTGTGCAGCTGCTATTTTTCATACTTGTACGCACGGGCTGGGGAGATTATTTTTATTTACCTACAAAAGCAATGGCCTTGGCGACGGCTGTAATGATGCGACTGACTGACGGTTGCGGCACTCCAATCGCTTCTTCATTCCCGAGGCGCTGCTGAATACTCACAGAGTCAAAAGCACGCAGCGCGCTGAGCACTTTTTTTTGTCACAGTGTCAGCGCCACTAGATCTTCGTGATCCAAAACATTATTATAGGTACTCGCAAAGCCATCAATCACACTGCCTTTGGAGAGAGCCCAAAGTGCCTCCGGAACTTTTCGTCGCCCATGTAGAGCGCGTCGCGTGGTTGCCATTCGTCGCATTGTTGTCGCGAGACTAGCTGGCGGCCATGGTTGCTTTAGCAGCCCTCGCAACCCCGCTCGCGAGCGCACGCGACACTCGAGCGAACCACTTCTGCGCGGTTCTGCTAGTTGCAGCCGACGGGTTCGTTTTGGAGATGGCTGACAACATGTGTGACGACAAGCCATGAGGAATGGACGGTCGTTATCTCGGAAACTATGCATTTCGATTTATTGTGCAAGTAATGTCCGCTTATTTCAGCAGTCTAGTTGAAAGAATAGAAGTGTGCTATCGGCCACAGGCAATTTGTGTAAATTTTATTGACTTCATAAAAAAACAAAAACATGCGGCATAAATATTCGCTCTTTCAGATATGTTTGCAAGCTTCGACGTATCGCGCTACTTCGTTTAATGATCTGAATGTTGTCACTTCTAATTTAGTGCCAGCAACAACTTGTCGATCTTGTTCAGTGGAGATAACAGGAAAAAAATTTCTGAGGATCTGTGGAATACTTACAAATGTTCCCACTATGCAAGTCTTCACAACAACATTCGCTATAGTACCAGCCCGGCGGCGACATCGCAGCTATGGAACGCATTGCTGGTAAGTATCCTTAGTTTTTTTCCTCTTTACCTTCACACTTAAGTGGAAACTTTATCACAGGATCTCCTCTCTAAATGCATGGCGAGAGATATACTGTTTTCCTTGGCACACTCTGCCCCGATTTTGAGAGAGCTTGTTGCAATTAAAGGTGAAACAATTTAAGGTTAAACCAAGCGTAAAAAATAAGCATTAACTTAATTTTTAGCTTTGAAAAAAAGTATCATAATTCTATAAACCGCCTTTATTAAAAAATCTAAAGAAAGAGAAAACTGGTCTTATATCACACTCTGAAATACACCTCTATTTCGCATAACTTTTCAAAACCTTCGTAGGCACTGTGATGATTTCACGTAGCCTGTCAACTTATATTCCGAATTTGTACGCTTTATATTCTCGAACAGGGGCAGTTTACAGAACCGCAACCGTTATTTTTTGTGTAGAATAGCGTATTTGTAAGCTTTATCCTTGAGGGTGTTGTTCTTTGTTTAACTTAGTGATTTTCAGCAATTTTCGTATAACGTTGCGTGCCCTAAAACAAAAACAACCGGCTATTAGCCGCGCGATCCGGCTACAGGTGATAGCACAGTGCCTCGTTAGTGTGGATGGGCTGTCGATGGCGAGTATTAAGATGAGCATGGCGGTGCTTCGTTGTGAGTGATTTGGGCCTCATTGTTTGTTAATTAAAGGCGTTGTCGGCAGTCAACTGGTAAGATATTGCCCTCCAATGCAAACTTTTTGCACGATACGCACTTAATATTCGTACTGTACGTGAAAAGAACGCGAAGCACAGTTTCTGTTCCGGTACATCCATGGTGATTTTTTCTTCGTGTTCTACTTGCGGGTAGCCTATTCTGCTGGTGCTTCTGTAGTCGAACTCAACTTTCTGCTATTCTTGCAATGGTTTTAAAAATGTCTGATGTGCACAACAATTATGTTAAAGCAGTTATTATGATTCTGCTTCACCATTCGTCCGCTTACATAGCTTTTACATCTTTTTAAATTCTCAGTAAAATAGAGATGGTTACTATGTTTAGTTAAACAAGGTGTGTCACTGTAAGTGACAACGCAGTGACAACACTGACATATGGGATGACACAGGTTTTCTCTTTCGGTAACCGTAAAAACGTAGCATTTTTGTGCAAGGATGTATTTTGATGATTACGAGCATGACGATGAGGCGAACAGTTTTCAGTTGCCTTAAGAGCCAAGGTTAATACGTAGTTTTGTTTATTTCTCAACATATTGATTGCTACGTGCCGTCAAGCTGACAACACCACGCTAAAGATGGCGTTATATCAGCCCTCGGAAACTGTCTTATGACATCCTGTGTCTAGAGAAAGTAATGTTACACGTGATCATATTTTAATACTCTACTTTGGCTCCCCTTTTGCAGCCGACAATCAAAGTATCCTAGCGCGAAAATTCAATTAAGAGGCAAAATTGTTTTGCGTAGTAGGATATCCACAAAATAGAAGGGCGACTCAGGATCAGCTAACGATTGTCGCGGAGCCAATAAACGACAATCAGGCAGTTATAAGCCCAAGATTAGTCTTCTGTCCTACTGCTAAATGATCTCATGCCGCCTCGTTCATGTTCCTTTGTATCACAAAACTTGGAGAATGATCAACACATGGCTAATGCGAATCGCTAAAGTGTTGCGCTCATGTATCACAACGACCACTTTATTTGTTTAAAACGATGCCAAGAGTTTTTTATGAAGTGCTTCAATCACAATGCAGCAATAAAATTTTAATGATTGGGCCGAACGGAGGGGTGCTATGACCAACAAACACGCGATTGACAAATGCAGTTGATGATCACATTGAAGCGCAGAAACTATACAGCGCAACGCCAAATGAGTCTCTACAACTACATCGTTACATCGTCAAAAATACATACCACCATTTACGACTGCGTACAACCACGAAACAAACAGACTTTACATGTGCGCGTTGCGCGCCGTGCGCGCACAGCTAGGGCGCTATAACGTAAAATGTTTCCAAACTGTTTTGATTCCAAACTCCTGACGTCCAATTTACGTAACCACCGACGCAAGCAACGGGCGGAGACCCGCAGCGTTGTCTGAACAATCCAATCAAACACTCTCCTCGTTTATAGGTCGTCACCTTTGTTCGCTTTTAAAACCAATAACATTGTCTACACTCAGCGGTTTTTCTGATCTAATTGGCTGACAAGAGGCGAGGAGCACGCTCTAGTGGAGAGGGTTTCGATGGGGCCGAGCCAGCACAGTGAAAATAGATAACCGCATGAAGAGGGTGGTTCCGGCTTCTCCGATTGGTCCGCTTCACCTTACTTGTCTTGCGGTGGCTGGTCGACAATCGTGGCGACGTGCATCGGAAGGATAAGAATGCCGCTAAAACGGATCCTCAGCAAGGAAGAGTTGGCAGAGTGATGTGGTATGCATGACCAACGGGTTGGATAGCGTTTTACTGCCCCGCAAAAAGGTTTATCATGAGCAAATGAATACATGCTCACCGGCAGGTGCGAGTAGCGAGGGCCTGAGCGATCGGCGGGCAGTCATCATCTATTCCTTTCGGAACGGGGCAGTCTGTGGCTATTCAGAAAAATTTTCAGTTTTGTTGCTGCATAAAAATGCATTTTTTTCGCGTACACGTCACTTTGACGTGGTGAGTTTTCGTGGTTTTGTGAGGTCGCGTGACAGACAGGCGAAGTGGGCGTAGCCAGAAAACATTGGACCAATTGCAGATGGCTAATGGTGAAAAGGCGTCGAATCAGGAATCATTATTTTTCTTTTGGGCGGTTTAATCATGCATAATCAATGCGTACATGTTATATCAGATGGGAAGCTATCGCAGTTTTTGTGACGTCGCGTGACAAACAGGCAAAGTTGGTAGTGGCCGGAAAATGTTTTGACCAATCGTGGAGGCTGATTTCAGAAATTGGAATCAAAACAGTTTGGAATTATTTTACGTTATAGCGCCCCTAAACAAGTGGTGACTATCAGTCGACATGACGCACCACTCACACTATTGTGGTTCAGCGAGTGTTCGCCAGGCGGCAACTCCACTCATTCTGGGGGCCAATATATTGCTAAATTGAGCCTTCCTTCTTAAATTCAACAAATCTCATTCAAAACGGGTCAGTTTTTTTAAAGGAGCATTTCTTACATGTATTTGAATTTTGAAGTTTGAGGTGGTTACGAGGTAAAGAATATGTCTTGAGGAAGCAGAAGACAAGACATCAGTCATGTTTAGTTTACGGTTATTATCTCGCACCTAGTGGTCTGGCATAGCTGTCCATCCGCTACTAGAGTTGAACTTAACCCTACATGACTGCTCTTAAATACAAACTTCTGCGGTTTTGTGGGCAAGAACTGCGATCTGCCTATAAGGCACGCCGTAATGGGAAACTCTGGAATAAGTTTCGCGAACTCAGCTGCTTTGAAATTCACAAAATATACCATACACGATCGTTTCTGCCGGCCGCCGTCATCGGAATGCGGCGGCCGCGGCCGTGGTCGAAACCGCCACCTTGGGCTTACAATGCAAGTCTATAGGCGATGATCTACCGTGGCTGGTGACTGCTGTTGAACTGTACTGCTCTAGTAATCCATCTATAGTAACTCATGTAGCAAAATTTCATAGTCAGCAGAAATCTTGAAAATGCAAAGTGTAGCAAACAGTAACAGTTGCCTGGGAGGGAATGGAAAATGACAACAACACACGCGTTTCTCGAATTATTGCATGCACCAGTGGTTCAAGTAATGACTGAGCAAGTAAAAAAATGGGATAAAAGCCCCATGTATCGAGTACAAAGAATGCTTGATTTATTTGTTAACTTATTTGTTTATACATTCTGTGGACCAATACTTAAGATGAAGTGGGAGGAGCGATAAAAAAGAACTAAATGCACGAGAACATATGAAAATACATTAGAATAAACTGTAAAGCACCAAACAAATAAATCGAAAGTTTTTTCAGCAACGTCCAGAAAAAGGAACCGCTACATGAATCACAACGTAAAAACAGTAGAATGCACTACAAAACAACAAACAATTATTCGCAAGTTTTTCTGCAATGCAACGAAGGCAAAACAAAAAATCACTAACAACGGAAAAACAGTATAATGCATTATAACGCTAAACAACAGAGAAGTAACCCGGAGGTTTTTCCGCAACGTCATTGGAAGCGGACATCTTCCATGGCAAGGAATTCCACTTTGTCGCAGTTATGGGCTTAAAAAAATGTACTTCAGGCATCAATTCATGGCAACACGGGTGGTAATCATTGATCGTGTTTATTAAGGGGAAAGCCTTATATGTCTCTTCGTTCAGTCGGCCTTCAAAGTCCTTGAGCGAAAACGCATCGATGACACGTAAGGTAAAAAAATAAGTCACGTGATCACAGACACGCGCTCGTACCACTGCTCGCGCGGCCGTCGTTTTCTTCCACAGCGGGCTCCGATGCCGCTCATCATGCCAAAAAGGCTAAATTAATTCAGGATATCGAACCCACGACCTTTTGTGGCAAGACCTAGGTAATAAAAGCACAGTTAATTATTATAGAGTTAATTAAGGCACTCGAACCCACCACCATTGGTGGAATTTGAACCCACGATTTTTGGTGGGAGAAAGCAAGTAACAAGAAGTAACAGTGCATTCGATTGAGAATGTCAAGTAATCTAATGAATGTCCCGGGAGCACGCATGCTTTCGCTTTCATCCTCTTTAGCCACAGTGACTGTCAATTTACTTCACATTCTTCTTGCTGTATCTATATAACTTAATGTTTACATATAAATTATTTTGCTCCAGGTAATTTTACATCAAAATATTAAACGGCTAAACTTCCTTCATCTTTAAAACAGGGGAACATCATGTCCTTGCGTCAAAAGGTTATGACAATCTTGTCGTACATACTTGCTCAATATAAATATCATGGCTTTTAAACGCACGGTCCAGGTGCACACTATCTTTTTTAATTAAACATGGTCTCGATTCACGGCCACGTACTTTCTCCTAGATCGAGCAAAGCCAGTATAGGCAATGTTCGTGTGTTGGGAGGAGCGTTTCTTTAACTTTCTTATTAAGAACTACAGCTTTCAATGCGCTTTACTACTGATATCTGAGATGTGTGTTGTCCAAGTAAGATTAACGGCCAAGTGTGACACACAAGTATTTAAATTGATCCACCTGTTGAACTGGACAATCATGAAGGTTGTAGAGAAATGTGAGGGGATGTGTGACAGGACAGCTTTCTCGGAATTCGGCACCATGTATCACTCTACGTCAAGTACCGACTCCAAAAAGGCAGTCGACGGTGCATTTTTATCCTATCAGTCTGTAGCACATTTTAATAGGATACAGACGCTATTTCTTTAAACACTACACAATTGCCCGTGAATAATCTAATGCTCACATGGTCTGGTGGAACTTGGACAAATTCGCTCACATAAATGTGAAATAACAACCGACCCAGTACACTTCCCTTTAACACCCGCACTGACACAAACCACGTTTGACACACTGTTCTTTATGATATCAACTTGTTTTCTGTCAGTCAGATAAGCACTTATACATTGAACGATGAACCTCCGTAACCCTATACGTGGTAGTTTGTGCAGTAGTTTTTATGAGGGACTTTCTCAAACGCGCTACAAAAGTCTCAAACAAAGAACATCAACGTGTTCCGACATATCCAACATAGGGGAGAAAACATTCACGTTAGTCGCAGGTTACACAATTGTTGACAAGGCCTTCATGAAATCCTTGTTGGCGACATGATAATGCCGTCCTATAACACAAAATTGCTTATTTAATAGGAAAGAGCGTTTTCTAGTAATTTGGAGCAAGAACTTGTCAGCCTGTTGTTAGAAACAAGTAACCGACGTTTTTTTATATAAGGCCTACTCTATCTTTAAGCCAGTCAGCTGAAACTTCGCTACAGCCAGTTGACTGGTTAAAAATATGGGCTAAGAATTGGGGTAACTGATCAGTGCAAAGCCATATAATTGAAATCAGAATGAAGTACAGCTCCATACACTTTTTATCAGTTCTTAAGTAGCACGGCCATGGCACCCTCGCGTGTTATCAAAAGATTGCACTCGGTATCAGAAAGCGGCCCTTGACAGGCTCGTTTAAAACAGATTGTAAATATTTGTTATATGGATCAGCTATTTCGCTCCCATATCTCATACGTTCTAACTTACTATTATTGCCATACATTTTGTACATACTATTCGTCAACTGACTTGCTGGTTCCACACTTGGCGTGCAGCGTATAAAGCACAGTCGTGGGACGATAGTCACAAGAATTCCCTCTTAGTATTTTTCAAGAGGCTAGGAGGAACTAGCCTCCAACAAAGTTCAATGTCGCAACCACACCGCTTTCATCCTCGCAGGGGTATGGGCAGATCAGCGGCAGTGGTGTCAGTAGAAGTTACGGTGATTCTAATGTGCTTCTTGCCTAAATATTGTGTTATCGGGTGAGACGGGGCTAAAATGACCTCTGCATTCTTCTTGGCCGCAAAAATTACTTTCGTAACGGGAAGTATTGGAAGCGGAACTATGTAAAGCGCAGAAACAGCTGTGGCGTTCGTATTAGCGTTTTTTTTAATCACGGCCTTTTTAATACTTACTATATTGCCAAGATTTCATTACTTTTAGAAACACACCTTGTATGTGTATTGTATGCTCCCTATTACTAATTTGTTTGTTCTTGTTTCATTTCTTTTTTTGTAGTTCTTAAAAGGTCAACTGAAGAGCCTTAGTGGAGTTCAAGACGATTACGGATTGGTGCTGGGTGTCACAAGTACGGACATACGAAACATGATTAGGAAAGTGCTCGACGACTACAGGATGTGAGAATGCGCTACATGATACGCTCAGTTTTGCCATGTCCCGTGTGAAGAAGAAGCTTAAGCTCGGGTCCAACTCTTGTTTTCCGAATTCGAATATAGTGTGCGTTTCTTTATGTCCATTACGTAAAAAAAGCCTACAATATTTGCTTAAATCGCATCACTAAAGGTAAATAATTGGCTGAGGCTCACGTACAATTATTAACTTTTAGCCTGACATTTAGCCTGACATGACATTTTACTAATAAACGTTAGGGTCCATATTTACAACGTAAGCTTGAAAGTAATTGTCGTAAAAGTCTATTTTCGCATTTCTTAATTTTAATATGGTCATGTATAGACCAAGGTGACTGGCGTCAAATTGTTCATTCAGTGTACTTGATTACGCACGCAGCGCTACAAAGCGCGATGAGATGTTCTAATACATTGTGGCGTAGTATTTAATGGATTGGGAAAAAGCTTCGCCATACCGTGCGATAAACCCGTCTGTCTGACCGTTGCTGCTGAAATTATCGTGCTTCCACTGGGGAGTTGAGGAAGCCACCAATCAGAATCAGCTGAAGGGATAAGGGAATTGCAACACCAGCTTCTTTTTACGCCACGATTTTGCGTCCCACAGGGGTTATTAGGCAGAGAGCCGTGTTTACGGGTGCCACGTGCATTATCAAGTAGATTGAACCAATAACTTGAGACTACTTATTTCAACTCACGTAGCTCTTTTGAAATGCAAAAACTGGCAAATTTTCTTTGATAACGATTGCCTCCCTGATTTTCTTTATGAGTATGTTCCGTAATGTTTGTAAATATTAAACTTATTACTTTAACATTTTATTTCGTGACGGAATAGTTTTATTTTTCACAGATGTCTGCCTGGGTAGGCAATTCATCGGTAGCAACGTTATTTCTGTAAATATTGTTGGCGCACTTTAAGAGATGTTGTGCTTGCAGAGAAAGTTAAATTCAAGCAATTGAAGCCGGAGAATTTTATTTACGGTCTGGTATTTTTCAGAAGAATTTCAAAAATAATATGTAAGGTAAAAAAATGAAGCATGCTCTATCCAAATTTGTAGCTGCCGCCATCAATATATACGACACTTCTGTCTATTGCATATTTAGAACACTCAGAGCGGACAAATCTGGCATTTGAATTTTCAGGTTACGTTGAATTTGTAAAGTCCTTATGGGAATGTAGCAAAAGTATCGCTCGAAATTAGAGGTACACTTAGGAGCCGTGTATATTGCATCAATGAAGTACACTCAAAACATTTTAATATGTGGAGCTTACACAATCATGATATTTTTTGCTGAGTTACCGCGTGGTACACTTGATGCTCGAGTTTTTGTGTATTTGTGTATTCAGATTTTCAAACTATCTAAACAGCTGGTGAAATAAGTTGCAAATTTGTGCTCTGGGGCTACAATGTTCTAAATTCTTTAAAATACCAAAGACCTAACGAATATCGGAGGAGTGATTGCCGATTTTGTCTTTTTGCGATGTAGTAATTTTTTGAAACTTTGGAAACTTGTCAAATTCAAGGCCTCAAATCAAAAGTCAACTCTTTAGGATAACCGGAATTTATTTTTCCCTCTCAAATGAAAGAAATTAGACTAACACTGTGCGGTAGTTGTCTTATAAAAGCACTTCGGCGTTTTGAATGTATTTAAGTAGGAAAAACGAAGTCAGCCTGGAGCTGAACCTTCTTCTAAAGCTACTGTCTGACTTTCGTACGCTTGAAGAAAATCTCCGTAAATTTCTCAATCGACGCAATTATACAATGGTTTACATTTTTTACAACAGTGGTTCAGAGTTATAAAACTTCTTTGTACGTTTGCTACACACTACGTGCGTTTTTTGTGTAAATACATATACCTGTGGTATAGTAACAATAATAATAGTAACACTAACGTTAAATATATTAGTAAAATTACTACTAATAATAACAATAGGTCTTACTGTCAATAATCAAACTGAGTAAACTTAACCTTGACAGTATTGTGCTAAACTAGATTGAGTGTACTTTGGCTTGTCGAACGCAGTATGCATCAACTAATGAACACGACTCTTGATGTATTTAGCAACCTCTGGTGTATCACAAGGTTCGATATTAGCGCCCTTACTCTTTCTAATGTAGATCAGTGGTCTCCATAACCACGTTTCTTTAATCATACGAGTCTCCTGACGAGAGTATTATTGACCGTGAAATTACTTGACAATAAAACGTTTACCCTGTCGTTTACCGTGTCGTTTACAGCAGAACCCGTTCGCATAAGTCCGCTTGTATTCAGGTTTTCAGAGACTATTAACGGCAGGTACTCTTTAGACAACCTTGCATGTGTATTCCCCCTTTTTTACTTTATGGGAAATTAACTGAAAACAAGACACTTAGCAAGTGTGATGGTTGGAGGGCACTTAGCAGAACTTTAATTCGAAACAAAATTTTTTCTCGACTTCATGGACCTGGTGTCATCGACAGTAGTGTTACTCCATGAGAGAGAGAGAGAGAGATAGTAAAGTTTGCTAATGTTGTGCAGCCATAAAACAACGTACGATGATGCTGCTTATAAAAAATTTTAAAACTGCAGCATTGATACTTAGGACTGCTTACATGTGGGAATTGTGTGCTTACATGTGGAAAGCATTATAGTTATCTAGGTGTAATGTAACTGGGGAGCGCACGTCATGGGAGCGTTGCTGACGAGTTGTCTGTGCTTACAGCATCAATCCTTCCACGAACGTCGATGCACGCACTAGGCTCACTTTTAGAACCTCCCTGAGAAATTAAACGTTGATTTGAACATTTCTTGACAGTGTTTTTCTCTTTGCGCCGTCAGGCATTCTTGGCACCATCATTCGGTCACGCCGACGGACTTTGGCGTAATGGGGCTAATAATGCTTTCGCTATAAAGTAAAACGTTAAACAAGCATAATGCGCCAGTTTTGTTTAGCTTAGTTGACGCGTTGCAGCCGCAGCCAAAGCAGGAACGAAGAAAACCTTCTTGCCATGACGTCATGGCCCAAACAGCTCCTAGATACTGAAACCAAAACGGTTTTGTAGACAGAATCATTTGTAGTTAATAATTTTTTGCTTTTGGACGCCTGCCAGACATTTACAGCAAAGCTGTTGGCTTCTAGTTAGTCGATATTTTTCGTGGGGAGCTCAGCCAGAAAACAGGCGGCCGGAAAGGGGTTTGGGTTTGAGTTTGCCCGTAAGAGAATTGTTTTCTCGTATATTCGAATTGCAATTCGATGATTCATGTCTACAGGTTGTGTGTTAGTCGTAATTTACAAGCTTCCTGCCGCATTTTCTTTGACAAATTCAATTATTTCCATAGCGCATTTGCGCCAGGCGGAGAGCCTGCAAGATTGATGATGAATGCTGCACTTGCGCATAACTGCGTGTGCGCGTGACCTACGTGTACACACAATGTATCTGTCCTTGATGAGCGGGCGCTCGTTGCATCTGTCACACAGCGTGTGCTGAGACCGTAATCGACATTATGGCACGCACTGTCCGACAACAGTACCGCCACCTAGGGGCCGCGTCCACTCAGACAGACCTCAAACGACAGCTGGAAAACAGCTTTGTCTTTCAGTTTCCGCGTAACAGAATTATGTTTTCTCGTATATTCGCATTACAGTCCGAAGCTATCATGTCTTGAGCTTTTGTGTAAGTCGTAGTTTACGCATTTTCTGACGCAATTTAATTTTAAACATTCATTTAGTTCAATAAGGCACTTGCGTTTGGCACAAGGCCCAGACGAATGATGATGTATGCTGTGTGCGCTCGTGACGTTGGTCGCTTGTGGTGGTGGTGGTTGTGCAAAGTCGTCTAACGTCAGTTGTGCTTGTCAACATCCACACCAGCGTCAATATACATAAACGTTCACAAGGTGGAACGGAGGCGGACTTTTTTGTAGAGGTTCGACAATTTCAACCTTTTTATGAAGCATAAAAATGACAGGTGACAAATGTCAGGTCAAGGGTGCTTTAAGCAATATTTCTGTGAGGTCAACGACATGACCACTGAATTGCTGTTTGTTTAGCACTAAATGAAGATTGTACATATTTTGCTATGCCTACGAATATTTCGACGTAAAATTTTAGGTGGTGTCATTCTGTGGTCTTATGTTGATTATTTGATATTTAAGGCCACAGGCAATAAATAGAGTAGCGTGCAAGATATATTATAAATAACACGGAACAGTATAACACACAGTTAGTAAGAGTAACAATAAAAAATTAAGTAACGCATTAAGCTTAATGCCTGGATATGATAAAAGGAAACAGTCGCGGTTCTTTGTGGCTAGTGAGAACAGTTATACTATTCGCACAAAGCTTCCCTTAACTTCTCATAAGGCCCACTCACTTATCGTAAGTGTTGCTTGCAACCGTGCAGCCATATAAATCCAGAATGGTTGCTTATATGTTACAGTACCCCCCCGCAGTGGACTAATTTCATTATCATCAGCCACACGTCGTTCGAAAACTACGCCCTGCCGCCGTATGATGATAAAACCAACTTCGACTTGACCAATTGCCACATTGTGCCACCTACTATATACAACTACACCAAACACTACAACCAGACCTACTACACATCTCTGGTAAGTACGACTTCATCAATGTCTTTGTAGTTTTCTGCACTTTGTGAAAGGGTACCTCTTCTTAACTGTACAGAGGCTAAGTGCTAGTGGTAAAACCATCATCGAATTTGTTGACAACAGCACAGCGTGGCATCATTCCTATCTACGCTGGGATTTCTATCTAAAAAGGCTGGAAGTTAAGAATAAACAGATTCTGCAGTAGGGGCTGGGATCACCGCAGTTGCAATGTTCCGCATAAATGTGCATGCACGCTGAACGCACTCTATTCGTTTATCTTTTTTCATGCTGCTAAAGGAGGACTCGTGGAACTTCCTGAAAATACTTCTGAACGCGTCTACGAAGGTTCCGACAGCTGTTTCAATGACGCTAAAGGGCCGCTGGTTTACGCCAATTGACCCCGTAGATCAAAACAACGAACTGTTCAAGAAGTGCACGAGGATCAACGAAGTCGAGGACGCAGCACCGTACTCAGTAAGTGCCGCCCTTACCTGAAGATGACAATTTCCCGCTCTAAAACTTTCTTTGGCTTCCGTGTCCCTTGGATTGGTACCGTACTTCACCATTATCATCATCATCACCCTATATTTATGTCCACTGCAGGACGAAGACTTCTTCCTGCGATCTCCAGTTACCCCTGTCTTGCGCTAGCTGATTCCAACTTGCGCCTGCAAATTCACTGACTTCATCACTCCACCTAGTTTTCTGCCGTCCTCGACTGCGCTTCCCTTCTCTTTTAACCCACTCTGTAACTCTAATTGTCCACCGGTTATCAATCCTAAGGAGTACATCGCGTGCCCAGATTCATTTTATTGCGATAGCAATTATATGGACACTCAAAAGCAGATTTCTGCCGTCGGCGTCGCCGTCGCCGTCGCCGTGAGGTTCCATATGACGTCATTTGGAGATGAAATCGTCGCCGCGCGCCGAACGCTGTATGTGCGAGTGAAAGGGCGCGAGGGGCGCGTCTTTCACGGGGAGTGAACGCGCGGCGGAGAACAAACGCGCGTTCTGCGCCGTGCTCGCTTAAGGGCTGCAGAAGTAGGCGTCTCTTTTCTCCTTTACAATCACCATATATTTAGAGCAAACGCGCCTTCTTCAGACGCGCGAGAGGCCGTGGGGGAGGGGGAGGGAAGGGAGGCGACGTTTAGCTGCGGCACCAAGTGCCTATATATATCAGAGGCTCCAGCAACCGTCACCAACGCCGCACGCATTTTGAGCTAACGCGGGCAAAACGCCGATGGCGTCGACAACAGTTCTGCGTGTTGTTGCTACCAAAGCCGCTCACCTTACTTCGTATGACATTGCTGTGTTGCTATCGCATTCATTGCTTCGCTCTTAGGGCGAAACTGTGACATTTTTTTCTCCTAATATCAATTAGAATGTAGACTATCCTTGTTGGCTCTCTGATCCAAACCGCTCTCTTCCTGACTCTTAACGTTGGCCTAACATTTTTCGTTCCATTGCTCTCTGTGCGGTCCTTAACTTGGTCTCAAGCTTCTTTGTTAACCTCCAAGTTTCTACCACGCATGTTAGCACCGGTAGAATGCAATGATTGTACACTTTTCTTTTCGACGACTGTGGTAAGCTCTCAGTCAGTATTCGGTATGTAACTTGCCTGACTATAATCAGGCCCTTCGCACCTCCTCATTCTACTCTCGCACTGCGCTTTATTTACGGTTTTCTGTTGTAAAAAAATAGTCACCTATTTTGGGCATGGGTCGCTAGGATTAGCGAATACATAATACATAGTTGGCGATGTGCTCACTCAAGCTCATGCATACAAAGAATCGTCGGTACTGACTCATGTTCACAGTCGCTTCCACTAACCTAACCTGGTCAAGCATCTGCACAATAATGAGCCTGCCATCCCATGACGCTGCACGTGGCCGCCACTTCGAGCCAACTGCGCATGCGCGAGCCCGACCCTGCTCTCTATCGCTGCCTTGAATTTAATTATGGCGTTTTAAGTGCCAAAACCATGATTTGATTCTCAGGCATGCCGTAGTAGGGGAACTCCGGATTCATTTAGACCACCTGGGGATCTTTACCGTGCGTTTTTGGATTTCGCCCACTTCGAAATGCGCCTGCCGCGGCCGGGATTTGATCCCGCGACCTTGGGCTTAGCAGCGCAATTAACAGCATAGCCGTTAAGCTTTATCGCTCTTACGTATCTCTGCGGTTTTTTAGCACGCAAGTGTTTTATGCTAGACTCAACAGGAAATCTGTCTCTTGTGCGCACGTTACACAATCATCACCACACAACTCCGCGAGATGCAGATGCTCTGCCGTTTTGTGTCTGCCTAGTTCTTAGGACGATAGGCATGGAAAGGTTACAAAGGTTTGTAATTCGAACGAATTATTCTCTTGAGGACGTATACTTGATGCATTATGGATATTTATGTGTCATTTCTTTTATCCCTGGCTAATATTGAAGAAAATAAGACCGCCAGCCTGACACGTTTAAAGCTAGCAAAGGTGACAGTGCTTGGAAGCGTCTAGCGGTCAAGTTAGGTCGTCGTCTACTGTTAGGTCGGTGTCTAAGGCAGTTTCGCCACATACGCACTCACCGTCGCATTGGATATACATGTGTAACCAGCTAGTTTCCACTGTACTGTTCACTCTACGCAGCAGCACAGGCCTTGCGTGATTGTTGCACTTATGGACTCGTATTTTGCCAATGCGCAATGAATCTGCCAGTGATCCTTAAATTACACATTTAAGTTAAATGGTATGAGCGATTTCCGATTACTCTGATTAACGGCCAGTCGGGCGGCAATTTTGCTTGTATTCGCGGGCTTCTTTCCCACTCGGAAAAACACTTTTATGTAGCACTTATTGAGCAACAGAAAGCTGTATCGGGAGTTTTTGCGCGTTGCTCTACAATTTTCTCATCGACACTTCTCATCTAGTTATAATATTTGAGAAGTTGAATAATGAGTTACGCTAATCATGTATTTAGGCAGAATGCTAAAAAATAATCTGAGTATTTTCCAAGCGACGATGAGCAACATTACCTTGGTTCGGTACAGCCACGTGGTATTTGTATATTTTTTCATTTCACTGCAGGGTAGTTGGTACACCTTGTATGTATATATAAAAATGGCGTTGCAGCTGTGGCGGTAAACAACCGGGTGGAGCTCACGCATGCGCAATTGTCTCGGCGCGGCGACCTCATAGTCGCGTCAGTGGTAGGCGGGATCACGCATGGACAGATAATATTCACGGTAATGGATCCCGGACGACGCTATGCTAAAACTCTCCCATGTCCGAAGTCCCGGTTTGACCCATTCGGGACGGATGAATGTCCCAACTATTGCTTCTTTTTCTTTCAATAAAACAAATAAACCACATTTCGCTTTTGTAATCCGACAGCTCGGATATATATTTTTATCTTTTGTCTTCGGCAACATTGTCGGAAATGTAAGAACTGTGTTAACATAACAAACATAACCACTGTGTTATAACAACACAATAGTTCTTGTGTAAAAATCTGGCAAACGGCGACCCTCACAGTCAAGCACATGACCAAATGGATGCGTGTGCCAACGGGACAAAGTATTCCCGACAGTACGAGTATACAGTTGTGAACACCGAGTGTTAAATCGAGAAACAGTGCCCAACAATTATTTAAATTATTGCTGAGATTCAACACAAAACCCGAAAGGCTTGAATGAGATGTCTTAAAATATTTATTTCAGGCCAAACGTTTGATTCTTTCCTTGTTTTTTTTTCTAGCACTCAATCTATCCTTCAGAAGCTGCTTGATTATTACCGCGAAGCTGTATATGGCTAGGTTCTGGCGGATTGCGTCCGCGGACAAAACGACACGTCGAACAAGAATTTTCGGCTTCGAAAACTCGCGTCTCGTTCACTTGGTCTGGCGGTGACTTGGTATATACCAAAATTGGCACGTAAGGGTAGGAATGTACGACTAACATGACTGATAGGTCATGACATCAATAACACCACATGCTCATTAACGATTCACGTTAATAAAATCACATGTGGCGCATACCCGCATTCGATATGCGGGTATGAGCCAGGGACATGAAAGAAAGACAGAAGGAAAGAGAGAAAGAAAGAAACATAGACGGAAAGAAAGAAATCACGTGCGGCTCATACCGGGGACGCACATTTCAGCTTCGCTAGTTCACCATCTGTACGAGGTGCAATGGGGTGAATTTTATTGCGATAGCAATTATATGGACACTCAAAAGCAGATTTCTGCCGTCGCCGTCGCCGTCGCCGTCGCCATGAGGTTCCGTATGACGTCAATGGAGATGAAATCGTTGCCGCGCGCCGAACGCTGTTCGGGGCGCGAGGGGCGCGCGCTTTCACGGGGAGTGAACGCACGGCGGAGAACAAACGCGCGTTCTGCGCCGTGCTCCCTTAAGGGCTGCAGAAGTAGGCGTCTCTTTCCTCCTTTACAATCACCATATATGTAGAGCAAACGCGCCTTCTTCCGACGCGCGAGAGGTCGTGGGGGAGGGGGGGGGAGGGGGAGGGAAGGGAGGCGACGTTTAGCTGCGGCACCAAGTGCCTATTTATATCAGAGGCTCCGGCAACAGTCACCAACGCCGCACGCATTTTGAGCGAACGCGGGCAAAACGCCCACGGCGTCCACAACAGTTCTGCGTGTTGCCGGTGCTGCTGCATGTCCAAGTTTATACAGCTGATAAAGCTAATATCATTACTCTGTATAGCTCTCTACAAATTTGCTATCGCAATTGATGCTTCGCCTTTTAGGTGAAACTGCGACAACTTTTTTCAAGTACGTGGCGTTCACTGAGCACGTAACGTCAATCTTGTATTGCACGTTGTTGGATTTCGGTGCTAGGGTTGTGTTATAGCCAGCGTAACGTACACGAATACAAAGACGGCTGTGTTGTTGTCCTTGTGTGGGTCTGTGTTTCCATACAGCTATAGGACCTACCCAATAATCTTGAATCAGGAAAAGGAAACCGAGGCGCTCAGTATTTTGTCAGACACCACCGCATGAAGCCAAAAGACAATGAAACTGAGGAGAGCGATGGGACATTAACTGTTGCTTAGTTGAAACGCACAAATTATAACATAGCGGGAGATTAAAGCAAACGAAAAAACAACTTTCCCCCGGTGGGAGCCAGACTCACATGCTGGCCATTACGCGTGCGGTGATACAGTGATTGTTGAGCCCTGGCGACGGCGGTACTTCTATCCACCATCTGGGATATTTGTGTATGTCTACAAGATCTGGCCCTTAGAGTGTTAGGCACCGCCGCTTATGGCCCAGACGGGCGATGTAGAACACCATTTACAAGGCGTTGCAAATGGTGTTCTACATCGCGTTCTTTCTTATTTTTTTTTCGTTGCTTTGTTCATTACCTTTTTCTGTGTGTAGAATTTTTGTTTTTTTTCCTGCCCGGGCATTTAGTTTCCATTTGTTCACTGAAATGGGGCATATAGTAATAAGATTAGCTTAAAATGTGCAGGCGTTGAGCAGAAATTAAGTTAATTATTAACTACAGCACGACAGAAAGACAAAAGACAAGAACGAAGTGAGCACGTAGAGCGCTCTGTATTTTTGAGGCAACAACAACAACTACTACTGCGTTCTTGTCCTTTGTTTTTCTGTGGCGCTGCATTTGATAATTAATCCACACCAACTCGACCTCCTTTCAATGTTTAAGAGAAAAGTTAAGTTGTCAGCTGGGCGCTTGTCTTCGTCCTCTTGCGTTCTTTGTTAGAAGTAAGCACACTGTAGAGCGTACTAGAACGTAGGTGCCGATTATTCTTAAACAGTTATAGATTTAATTGAAACCTGGAAAAGGAGTGCTTGTAAGTGTGACGGAACCGATTTTAGTTGTCGGCAAAAAAAAATGTTGTTCACCGTCCCTTTATTTCTCAAGCTTGTAATTTCATTGCTTTCTCCTCTGCTCCAAAGGTCTGCATTACCAACACACCAGGCTTGTACAGATTTCGCACACGTTATAAGTCTGGCTTTTTTAAAGACGCTACTCGGGTTTTCACATTCGATACGGAACAGGCACTGAAAGCTAAGGTGAGTTAAAGATCATACGAGCGTTCTGTCTCTTAGTTTTTTTTTATTCCTGCCTCAACACAGTGTTGTAACGTATATTGTATACTGCGCGCTGCGTGACAGCGAAATCGCGTGAAGCCCGCGTCTGATAGGAATGCGCACTGAAAGAGTGAACGGATATCACGCACGTGGTAGTGGGATGTCTCATTGAGCCATGTTATCACTGCTATCAAGTTATATCGTTCGGCGCAAGCCATGCCTACTGAATGGAAAACTTCTTGAATGGAGTCGCTTATTGTGCGTGTACATACAGAAAGATGCTTATCTAATCACCCGCTGTGGTGGCTTACTGGCTATGACGTTGCGTTGCTTAGCACAAGGTCGCGAGCTCGACTCCCGGTCGAGGCGACCGCATTACTACGGAGGCGAAATGCAAAAGCTATCGTGCCGTGTATTGGGTGCACCTTGAAGAACCCGTGTCCAGCGCTCCATAAAATCACTCAATAAATTTCTATGCCAGACAGGCTTAGACGCTCGTCCTTAGGCCATGGGATGAAAAGACTGCGCGAAATGTGCTCGCGCGGGAATGCTTTTATGAGGACGCGATTACTCTTGCGTGTGGTGCGTCCACATAGCGCACATTCGGGTATTGGACAACGTGCATATTGCAGCTCATTTTATTTGATCATAGTCACCTGCCGTCTACTTCTCTCTATCTGTACCTGCTTTTTCTATTTACCCCGGTGAGTAGAAGCAGGATAGAAACACAGTCTTCCAGCCAACCTCTCCTCCTTTCTCTTCACTAAAATCTCCTCCTCCTTCTTAAGTAACCTAAGGGGGCCGTAATTATTCCGCAGTCCCCCTTAACCCAATGATATTGTGGTTATGGCTCGTGAAACGCCAAAATTTCATTGATGTAATTTGGGGCGTCTTGTCTAATTACATTGCCAGCGTAAGGTTTGCAGCGAATCCTGGGATGGTGCGTGTATTGACAGCAGGCCCACATGAATAATGCTGTAGGCGACTTCGGCAATCATCTACGATGGATTTTGCCACAATTTCTGTCAGACAAGTTGGTAAGCGATTGCTGTGCAAAAAATTATGTGAAAAAACTATTGTACCGACATGGAACCGAAACGGGAGTCTGTAGGATAATTTCTGTTTTATATTGCAAAAAAGATATCAAATGTCCCAAATTGACTACTGGTATCGCAACGAACACGAATATCAATGCGACTAAGTACGCTTTTCGGTGACCGCAGTAAAAAAAATATCACTCAAATTACAATCGAATCTCCTAATGCTAAGAAAGTAGTTAGTTCAAGAATAAAAAAATAAGGCATTTTCGTTGCAACAAAGTTTTGCTTTCGTCTCGAACTTGGATAAGGCCTCTCATCCTTAATAACAGCGGTGATCACACGAGCACGACAAAGGAGACATTTCTTAGGAAACTTAGATAGGAAATTTTTTAGGGATGGAAACAGTGCGAAGACACAACACACAGAATGTGGAACCGGCATGAGGAGCTTGGAGTAACAACGATGGATTCATTATAAATTATTGATCAAAAGACTAATGGCACACGCATTCGCATCAGACTAACGAGCCGGCCGTAAACAGCTAATTACATCAGCTTGCTTCTGAATCATTAATGGAAATAAGAGTGGGACAAATTACGCACTCTATTGTCAACAACATAGCTGCTTATGCAGAAAGGCAATCACTTTTTCCAGAACGGCCCAGGATGGTTGCCTAACGTAATTTACGTTGTCTCTGTGATATGCTTCAAAGACTGTGCACTCTACATCCTGACGCAGATGTGTGCCTTCAAAGAGCAAGTTAAAGATTTAAAATTCAGCTTCGCCGTGTACGACATCGATGCCGACGAGTCCTCGAGCCCGTGCCCAGAGGTTCAATACATGGGCCAGTACAGTAGGCTGAAGTTGCTCCGTAAGCTGACGAACTTCATGGACAATTACACCAACAAGATGGACTGCGAAGGTGTCTCCTAGCAACTGCTCATCGTCACTGCAGCCCGTTGCGTCTAAACATACTTATGCGTGATCGTCTATTGGAATTCGTGGTACAGACTGTACATTTCTTTTCATCTATGCACCTGTTTCTTTTATAGTGTAGCTACCCTTTTCATTTATTTCGGTCGCATTTATACTGTTTCGTTCTTCTCTAAATGTGTTTCTTAGATATGTTTACCTTAACACCAAAAGAAAATGCTTGTTTAACGACTTCATTGTGTGATAGCATACGTCGTTCATTACGCTGTTGTCGCTCCCTTATGTTCTTTTTTTTAACACCCAAACTGGTTTGAATTTCTGTTGAGTCTCATCGCAAGCGTCTATCACCAGTGTTGTGACAACTCCCGGCTCAAATTTCGCGCTGTTTTCTCGCCAGCAATGCAGTTCAGTGCCAGATAACTCATGAAACACTGTGTTGCCCGCGGCCTTTGCAGTGAAGTATGTATAGGATAAAAAAAATGCGCGAGCCCCAGCTGCATGGACTTCCGCGAATCGCGTGGACATTGTCGTTCATGCTTTAGCATTTTGCGTGAAGGGAAGTCACTACGTCGCTTGAAGCAACGAGCCATAAAGGCCTTGTTCGTGAATTGATGCTGTATAAGTTCCTTGACTCCGTGCTTCAGTTCATAATCGCCATGCTCGCTAACGATATTGAGCCATATTTATCACGCGCGTGCCCGTGGAGTATTACTGGTCGTTCAACTGAATTCGCACACGTACACACAAAAAGAGCCCGATAGATATGGGAAAACCCTGCGCTGGCTACCAACAACCAAGATCTAACCTCAGCGAAGTGACATCATTGCCTATCTTTACGTTTACTTAATATACCACAAACAGTGTCATCGCGAAGAATTTTTGTGCGTTTTACCGTGAATCATAATTACCGGCCGAATCCCTCAGCATGGTGCATGTGCATGCATTTTGTGAAGTCTCCTGTTGATATATGTCGCACAATGTGATACAAGCTCTTTGTCCACGATCTGCACCATTGCCAGGTCGGCTTCCTTCGAATTTTAACAACAGGTAATATATACCAGTGCTCGGTAGTATCGAATATACATGTATCTTAGATAATATTTCAGATACTCTTTGGGTATTTTGTATCTGCATCATGATACGTCTGGCAAGACGTGTACCAGTAGCTGTATTTCCGATACATCATCCTGCGAATCTGCGAAGCGGTCCCGCCATGTGCCTTCCATATATCAGCTCGAATGACGAGAAGACAAGATTTGCTGAGGCACTCCTCTGCATGTAAACAGGAGTGGCGCAAGAAAGTGGTCCCAAGCGTTAAGCTGTTCACGCCACAACTGGCACAGCACTTGTTTGAGTAGTCCATTAAGGTGGTGAACCACTCGTTTACGCATAGGATGGCAATGACGTAGAAATCACGCGTTTCATTGCGAGGAGCCCATTAATTTCTTTCAGCATGGTAAAGGTGAAACAGGATGGTTGGTCGCATCGAATCTCTTGGGGAAAGCCAAGCCGAGAAAACATTTCTACCAATCCTTTGGGCATTGATGTTGCGTCAATGGAAGGTAGAGAAACGGCCCTCGGGGTATCTCGTAGAAAGATCCACTATCGTCAGGGTTTATCGGTTCCTTTTATATGAGACAGAAGACAGAGGGCCAATAATGTCGGCTGCCACTCGCTCGAAAGGCGTGTCTATTAATGGCATGCGTCCCAATGGTTCTTTGCTAAATCTTAATTTGGGCTAAATTCCGCTTCTCAAGCTGAGACTGCTGCCACTAAACCACCTGAATAAAACTAAGGGCAACGACATTGTTTTATCTTTCCGCCAGACCCTCGAGCGAGGGCAGGCGATGCGCGTCCCTATTGGTTCAGCAGAGTCACATGGTGGCGCTCGCGCTGCGCGAGCGTCTGCGCGCAGCTGACCTCTTATTTTCTTATTTTTTTTTGTTTTAGTTGTGTCGGTTCCATGACACTTGCTCGTAGCTACCGTGCTGTGATGCGTACGCCAATGGGTGCGGCGTCTTTCGCGCAATTTGATGCTGCTATATTCTTGTTATCGAAGTTTCTCTAGCGTAGTGATTTGTTATGAAGTCTGAAAAATGCAAAAATGGGGTCGCCTTGCATCTGGCTGCTTTCACACATCAGCGATTTGAAGGATCTCGTGGATGTAGCCCACCGCACACCTGTCCGGTGATCCGGCATTGCGCAAACGCTAATACGATTACGGACAACGTAAACCTCCACAGTGTATTTGCGCCATCGTGCAGAGGCTTCTTATTGACGTTTTTGTAATTATATAGTGACCCGCTAGCTGGTCAGCAAGCGGAGCTATGACTCCCATCAATTACAAAAGGGACAAGCAAGAACCACTGACTGCGCAGCGCACAAAACGTTTTCATGTAAAGCAGCTAAAGCAACCCCAATAAATTGTTTCGGAATGAAAATATTATACTTTGAGCTAGAAAGATTAAAATGGAAGCAAGAAATTAAATGAAACTAAATGAAACAAGGCTGGTTGGAGTTAGGAAATTTCCAAGCTAACATTATTTTTGCATACGTGTTTGCTGTTACATTATATAGAGCTATAATAATAAATCTGCAAAAAAAAAACTCTAAGTGCAACAGTACGAAGGCTCTCTAGCTGTTCCTGGGCACCTTAATAAACATTTGATTGATTGTTATTATATATTATTATTATTATTATATTATACACTTAAATCTCGTTATAACGAAGTCGAACGGGCGCCGATTTTTTTCGTTATAACCATTAGTTCGTTATAGCGACTGACGAATTATTATACGGCTAATTATTGTATGCCAGGGTGTACTCACTACAAGTAAGTCATCACGGAGGTATTAGCTTCAGTCGAAGCCGAGTGGCTGCGTTTACAGTAAAGTGCTAATCGAAAAACGGCGAAAAACTTGGATCAAACACAAAAACACAGGAACTGATTTTATTGCGCTCTACGCTTGCCGCGTCTCCTGTGATGTAGATGGCGCGAAAAAGTTTGTGATGCTTCGCTGCTGCATCTTCTTCAAGCGAAGGACCGCCCTCTCAGCAGCAGCTGCTATCTCGAGTTCATACCCGCCAAAGTTTCTGGCTTTTCTCTGGAGTAGTGCCCCCCTCACGGGAACATGAGCAGCCCGTGCAACCGAAAACCACTTGAACAGCGCCTCTTCCACTGCTTCAATGGCAGGAGACCGAAGCTTCTTCCGCGTACCTGTTACGCCGCGTGCAACAGCGCCAGTGATGACTTCCTTCCTGCTGAGAATTGTATAAAGTGCGCATAACACGCTAACAGAAGTTGGGCTTGGCCAGCTTGGCTTGGCTAGCTTGGTCAGATTGGCTTGGCTTAGGGGCGTTGCCGGTGAAGCGCAGCCGCGGGAGTTTTAAACTGGTACATTAAGAGGCCCGCAAAGCGCCAGCGGATTTTAGCAAATCAGTATTTTGTTGCAAAGCGTGCGGTTAATTGTCATTTTGGAACGAAAATTTTTCGTTATATCCCTTGATAAGTATAAAACTTTTTCGTTAAAACGAAATTTTAAAAACATGGGCTTCTATGGGGACTTTCAAGGGCAATTAAGATTCTTTCGTTATATCTATTATTTCATTATAAACCGTTTCGCTATAACGAGATTTAGGTGTAGTTACAAAATGATGTTTTTTTAATGTGCATTAGTATATAGTTTCTGTGCAGTAGCTTTTGTACAATATTGTTAAAGCGTGACAATTCTTTAAAGCATCACACAAGAAGTGCAATAAAATGCTATGTGCTTAATATGCATTGTGCTATTATTATCTTTTGAGCTATCCGAACGGTTGGCTACCGTGTGCAGTAATATAATCTGGCACAGCAATTATTGCGTGCCTCACCGAACAAATTGAATGTCTTTCTTAATCAAAACATCACAGTAGGCTAAAAACAATGAACAGACTAGTATTTTTTGGGGTTGTGACTTGAAGTGTAGGAATTGTGAGAATAACCTGTTTATATGTCCATTTTTTATGTTATGTAAATGAGCTGTACCCGTAAATTTCATTAGGTGTTTCAATAGTACGACTTGGTAAAGGGTAACCAAATGCATCTAATAAAGCCCTCCGATATTCAAGTTTGTGGTATCTTGCGCTCTGTAATTTCATAATATGGAGAAAGACATGACAAGTTCAAACAAATTACAATAGTACATGGCCTTTACGCAGTGAAAACGTTTCCAGGAATTAACCAGCCGCTGAATGTGAAGGCTTCCCGAGGTAGTGTTGCTGCTTCATATGAACCTAGAAAAATTAATGAAATGCTCCATGGGCAAGATCAGACAAAAACAAGAATCAGGAGGCCGATAAGCTACAAATTCGGTAAATGCTCTAGATGTTTTTTTTTTTGCGAGCGCTACAGGTGCTTCAATTCTTTTTTGCTAATTTTCTGAGAACCCATTTTTCCTGTTTCTTTCATACACCAACACGTATAAACATATTTGCAATAAACCATTTCAATGATGCTTTGCACACCCAATTTTTACACTGTTAACTAGGCAATGAGCCACCAAAAATGAAATCGCACGACAGCTTTTGATATGGATTTTGATATATGGCATGGTCTTGCAGGTCTTTGCGAAGCGATCCATTAGACAGAGGATAACGCGCGCGCCGTACGCGAGCGCAAGCGCTCACGACGAAATCTTTTGCGCTATTGTTATTTCAAAGGTAAAAAAAGAAAGTTGTTGCGGCATGCGTAAATTCATTAATCATACGTGTTTCTTTACATTTAAAAAAGACCACTAACTTATTGTTTCAAGCTCAGTTTATTTTCAGGCTTTACTCGGACGTTTTAAGACAAAATGGTCAAGGTACAGTGCGCCGCAGCCGAGGAGCAAGCGTTGGCACGCGTCTGAGCTTGTGTCTTGTGGTTGCGAGCCCTTTTCCTCCAACCGACATGACGCGACGCGTTGGCTTGTCGGCGCGTGCCGACGCTTGCCAATGGCTGAGCCTTAAGGGTGCGTGCCGACAGAGGATTCATCTGCACGCGACCGACCTCGAAAGGACCCTGTCAGTGGTCGGGACGAGTGTATGCACCTGTCGCGGTCGGTTCACGCTCGGCTCTACTGTCCATCAGCCATGATTATTTTTTTACCCTGCATGACGTTTTCGAGACCCTGTCTGGTCGCTTAAACTGGGCCAAAATTGAATCACGTCGGCTTGCCTGATTGATCTGAATAGGCGATTGGAGGAGAGGCACGCGTCTCCTAATGGCCCGCGTGTTCCTTGGATGCGGAAAAAACAGATTGAAAGGAAGGGGTCGTAGTCTTTTCGGGGTGAGCAAGGAGACAGTAGTCCACGGCGCCACTTCACCTTGGGAGACCAGGCCGGTCAGGGAGGCGGCCGACGACCGCTGTGACATCATTTTGTATGCAGAATGTTTGACAAGTACGTGTACAGTGTAACTTTAAGTAAATACGAAGTTCAATACACCTAGTTTGTCAAGTGCAAATTTTCGTCGTCGTCGTACCTGCCGATCTGCACTTCCTTCTGCCGGAGCTCATCCCCCTTCATCGTCGTCTGCCTGGTGACTTAGCATCCGAATGTAAACAGCTGCGTCACTTCGCTACAATAGAATGGACACAGCGGGCAGTGAGCCAGAGGAGCGCTGAGTTGCCAAAAGTTTAGAGAAGGTATTCGACACAGTAATCAAGTGAAAGTTCTTTGAATTTAATGAATTTTGAACGAAATTTCTCCGCCAAAGGAATAGTAGGTGACGATATTCGACCAACGTTAGTTATAGCTGGGCTAAAACAGTCAAGAATGACAGCCTATATGACCTTAGTGTAGCTGCAGTAATGAATGTTGTTGCTAGAAGTACCAGAGACCTCGACCACTGAGGCTCTCATTAGCCAGACTATCTGCAATTTCATTCATGAATAATGGCTAATGTGCAGTTGCCGAGACTAGTCTTGTTAATTATAATTGAGCAGGCAATAATAGAATGGTATGTATGCAAAATGTGAAAATCGCTACTGGCACTGAATGATTAGCTTGCAGATAATGAATATGTTATTACGACAAGTGATGAGGTAGCTGAACTTACTTTTCGCAGGTCTAATAATATATACTCTAAGTCAAATCACGCCTATAACCGTGCCATTTATCCTGGGAAAATTTCAAAATAACGACGCTTACTATGCGGCCAAGTATTTGCGACAAGTATATGCTGTGGCGCTCGGCGTGACAAGTACAGATATGGATCCGTTCGCAAAGAAGGTGGCCGACTATGCGAAAGAGTAAGTACACGTCACTGTTCTCCGTTCTTTGTATATTGAATGCCTCTCGAACCGACTTGCGCGAACTGACTCCAGTGAGCCATGGACGTACGATTGGTTGTGTGAAGCTCCCTGCTTTTTGCACGTTTAGTTAGCGCAGATTGTACAGTAGTTTTATCGAAATCAAAGCGACGAACCGCATTGCGTCCTAGACGCCCTCTCGGGATAGCTAGCGCTGTATACATGGCCCTTACTACCGTTCCGTATAGGTCCACTTGAACGAAACAATCCTGTTTGTGTATCTGTATCGCATGTCTATCATGCCTGAAGAGAGGCTTCCGAGATAAATAAATAAATAAACAAAAACAAACAAACAAAGAATAAATAAATAAATAAATAAATAAATAAATAAATAAATAAATAAATAAATAAATAAAAACACTCATCACTCGCACAGATAGAGCAGTACAAGTAGACAGTGATACTGCACCTGTGTTTCATAAATGCGCACACAGCTTCGCCGAGGAGAGGTGATGCTCTACCGGCATTTTCATAGAATACCTTGCGGATAACACGTGGCGAACATTAAGAAGCTCCTTCATAGTAGACTGACTATAGGAGCAGCACATTTCTAGACGACGAATTAGAGTATATCAAATTGTGTGTCTAAATTTAAACACGTATACCGCAAGGCAAGCCTCATAAAGAAAAGGACTGAACGAGTTAGATGTATTGTTGCTGGTGGCGCTGCACCTATTTAAAAATCAATTTACGAAATTAATACGTTCCTCTCAGGATAAACGTGTCATCCCGTGATAAAAAGCCTTGAGAAAAATTTACGGGCCAATACCAGTAAATGACGGTTAGCATTGTTACAGTGCTAAGCAAGACGAAGACATACGCGCAGAACGAGCGCTAGACATCAACATGCTTTACAGGACCAATGATTACGTGCACGAAAGGCGCACTGGTGTCAAAGATCAAGAGCACAGATCATGTAATCCAAATCGCCCATCGCGTGCTTGCACCAAGCATCCTATTGTTCGAGTAATCGATTTTTTACGCTATATCGCGATAGAAGTTGTGCGAATTGTGGGTTTGTTAATGAGAAACTGCATGCAAGGTGCTTGCTTAAAACAATTGTGGGCATTGTTATGAGATTAAAAATCCAGAGTGAAAAGCCACACATTCCTACCATAGTTGCTGTGTCTTAATGAGGCGTGCAATCTTTTAATTTGCATCTATTATCTCCAGCAAAGCATGTTCGGTGATGTGAACTTTGAATAGAAAGACAGAGTAAGGCACCCACGTAAACAATGCAGATATATTCATCATCGTACACTGGAGCCTCGTGAAGACTCCTACTTGTCTTACTGTGAAGAAGCAGATAACTTTTTCTGTTGTATTGAACTGTCCGGTTTTACTTGCCAAAACCACGATTTCATTATGAGGCACGCCGTAGTGGAGCATTACGGATTAATTTTGACAACCAGGGGATTTTTAACGTGCCCTCAATACACGCGACGTCTTTTCCCGTCAGCAAAACCGATGGTGGGCTGACACATTTCGCTCCTTCGATAATTGTGGATTTCACTTCTACAATTTCCCGCGTGCATTTAACTTTGTGGTCTCTGATTATGTGGCAGTTTGAAAGCAGCGGTGAACAACCGCAGTCACTGCAAGGTGACCATTTCTGTAATGCGCAACGTTTTTTCTTTCTTTTTCTTTCTTTTTTTGTGCTCCCTTAAACGGTCGTTTACACAGCGGTCCGTCTGACTGATGTAGTTTCGGCGACATGACAGTGGTACACTCAATACATCGATGAGGTCGAGAAAGAAAAAAAAAGAAAAGTGTACACGCGCATATACACAAAATATATGTCGGCAACGCGATGAACCTTTTTGCACGTGAAATGACAGAAAGAGAGAACTGGATTTAGCATCTCTGAAAGACCCGTTCGTACTTATAAATTCCAATTGACACGTCTGGGCGAATGCGCACTTGAATGAGTAATCGACTGACATATATATCTAAGCAAATTGCTTGTTTTTTGGCTCGAACTATATGCCAATGTGGCACACAAACAGCTTTCACACGAATTTGACAGTTGAGTATCGCATTTCTTAGGACATCACGGTAGCACCAAGCGACAGCTTTTACATGTGGTTCATTGCCGTTCGTTCGAAGGAAGCGGGAACACGTTCCTGGCGCGTGCTTTTGATAGGTGAGTGGAAGGGAGCACAAGCTGGCATCGCTTTTCCATCTCCGTTTAAATGCACCGCGTGAGTTGCCTTACCCAGGCTCAACCCACCCTTTCTTAGCCATTGATGCGATTCGCCTACTTAGCACTTTATTTCCAATTATGTGGACGCGATGCGCTAAAGATGCGATGAAATGCGTCACTGTCCCATTCATGCAAACACGGCTAAAGTGAAGTTTCACTTTTATTGTGTGCGTCTTCAGTGCTGCCTGCCTTTTTCATGTACCGCTATTCCCAATCAACTTGCTCAGCTTTCTACGATGCTTATTATCAAAGACGATCCCTGTCGACAAAAGGCGTCAAAAAGAAAGAAAGAAGAAAGAAAGAAAGAAAGAGAGAAAAAGAAAGAAAGGAACGAATGCGTGCATACTGGAAGCATTGGAAACCATGTGCAAAACCATGTCCTTTGTTGCAGTGTCAACGGGCCCACTCATTTCGTCATCGTCAGCCACACCTCGTACTCAAACTTCGCGCTTCCACCTTACAACAAACCCACAACAACCAGAACGTGCTACATCTTGCCACCATTGATATACAGCTTTCAGGACGCGTTCAACTGGACCTCTTTCTCTACAATGGTAAGCCCGGGTCTACTTCGGTTCTTTCGTTTGGCTCATACGAAGAGATTTTTTTACGTCCCTGAGTGTCCACGTAGCTGAAACATTTGGTAGCTTGACATGTATGCGTGTAACTTAGTGCGGGACCTTCGGATACAGCAACAGCGTGTGGAGCACAAGCACATTTTATTATAATGCGCGCGTATTCTGGTCTTCATTGCGCTCACGGAAATCTTAAAACAGCCATGCCTTCACCCACTGGAAAATTCCCTCGCCCAACGGTAAACCGAGGGCTCGCGAAAATCTTTTGAATCGTAACTTATTGGTATATAAGTCAGTGCGCCTATGTATTGCGCTTCGAACCATCGAGGCGACGCTGCTGATTCCCCACTTTACATATTAGTGAACTTGTTACCAATGAATGTGTTGTATTGTTGAATAAGGCGTTTATTGGTTGTGATGATGATGATGATGATGATGATGATGATGATGATGATGATGATGATGATATGTGGCTTTGGGTGACGCAAGCGCTGAAAAGGAGGCATTTGAGAAAGAAAAGCAGAAAAAAGGCTTTATCAAGTGGGTCATTTATTGAATGCTAGTGCAGATAAATGACAATTCAAATCACATTTTTACCGGTTAGGCAAGAATATAAAAAAATATTCAAAGCCCTCCCACTAGTATGAAGATGGAAGCCAGCGAAGCTGTCACTATGGTGGGTCTGCTAGTAAGTATTGCTATAGTGAATTTATATATTATCATTATTGACTGTATTGAGCGTCTTCGGCATGTTCGTCAAAGAGCAAGGACACCGGCGTCTTGTTTGCGCCCGGCGCGATGGCCAAGTAGTGCGTTTGCTGCGCCAAGTCCGCCCCAGCGTCATAAACTTGTTAACAAACTTAAAATGTATGGAATCCGTGGTAAACCACTCGCATTGCTTGAAGGATATCTCCAAAACAGAAGCCAGTCGGTGTCTTTAGATAATGCAACTTTCATCCCTCTTGCCTATCAGTTGTGGTGTCCCTCAAGGGAGCGTATGGGACCCCTTTTGTTCAATACGTACATAAATGATATCGTAAGTATAGATCCTTCCGTTGATTTTGTGATATACGCGGATGATAGTACACTACTTCTGTCAGGCCCTAACCTTAACGATTTAATGGTGAAATGTAATGGCCTACTAATTAAATTGTCTAGGTGGTCAAGGATGAATAAGCTAAAAATAAATCCTACAAAGTCCAAGGCTATAATATTTCGCGCAAGAAACAAACCGCTAATACCGCACTGCATGCTTCACTTTGAAGATCACCAAATAGAAATAGTTGAAGTGCACAAGATTCTTGGAGTATCTTTTTCGTGTTATTTAAACTGGGATGCCCACACTGACCTTGTCTGCAAGAAGCTCTCTTCCGTCTGCGGGGCTCTGTACGCGATGTCGTGAAACTTTAGCTTTGAATGTAAATTACAAGTTTATTAAGCACTTTTTTTCTCACCTTAACTACTGCAGTTTAGTATGAGCCACAATGACCAAAACAAACATAAATAAAGTTCTCGCATTGCAAAAGAAAATTGTTCGCTTAATCGCCAATGTTGATAATACAACTACTTCCAAGTATGCATTTGAAGCACATAACATTGTCCGAGTCGAATCATTTGTATAACTTTAAGTTGTTACAAAAAATGTATTTTACGACGGCATCCATTGCCGATTGTTATTCTACCCTGGCATCTTTGGACATGCGTCGTGCCAACATAAACACAAGAGCTACTAATACATGGAATATACCACGTTTTCGCACTAATTATCAATTACAAATGTTGTCTTATAACCTGCCCCATGTTCTAAACACGTATAAACATACAGTAGGATACACCAAAGCTGTACTGCGGAAATATTTTGTTGAAATGTAATTTTATGTCCTCGGCTTGTAGATGCCGCATGTTTTGCTTGATTATTACTATTATTATTTCTGAACATATGTATGACCATTTCAGCGTTTTGATTTTCGATTTTATTGTTCGAATTTTGTGCAAAGATTATTAGACTCTCTATGCATAAACGGTGAATGTTCTCTTTATTGAATGTGACTATTGTATGTGTGTTTGTTGAAGATTTCCTGTACCACTCGTGTGCTACTGCTTGTAGGGGTTTTCTGGACACAGTCAAGCTGCGCATGAAGCTTTTTGCCAGAAAACCCTCCAGTTGAACCTGGAAAATAAACTTATATACTTATACTTATACTTATAAAACTAGCGTATGAGCCACAGCGTTCATAGCCACGGCACACTGCACGGCATCATCAGGATCCTGACGTCAGGATCCTGGAAGATGTTGTTAAACGAGCGTCTGTCCCATAATGAGTCCAAAGGGAGTTTAAACTGCTGATAACACCATTAATGCGATCTCTACGTCACGAGAGAAAGGGGCACAACGATTGGTGGGACGTGCCGCCGCCGAGTATCGCGACACTTGTGAAAGAGGCATCGGTGGTGGCGAGGGGTAAAACAATGGGCCATCCATCAACCGTTTTGACACCTGTGCTAAAGCACAACTGGCGGGGAATCGCCACGCACATGGAGCAAAGCGATGGTGATGATGATAGTTTTTTTTCTACACCCGGACACGATCCTGGGGAATCTAGCGCTTAACAGCTACGCTTTAAAATAAACACTTATGCAAGAAAGACAGCAGACTTAAGCGATTCTTCCGGTTCTGAACTCATGCTGATGTAAGCAGCAGTCTCCCACTGTGAAGATCAGCATCTTATTTGTTTGTTCGAGTCGATTTCCTGTTTTTTCCTCAGACAATTCCATTCCACCAGAACAAGGATTAAGACAAGTACTCGGCAGTTAGAGTGGTTTGTTAGGGGAGAAGGTCACAGTCAATCTATAATTTAAAATAAGAATTTAAATCATACATATTCATAAGAATATTTCAAAGGTAATTATAATTTTTAAACGTACAGAAATAATAGTGTGGATTAGATAAGCTCTGATGTTTGTTCTGTGTGATGTACGCGAATTCCTTTCTGTATTATATATTAATGCATTATGAGGAATTACAAATGCGTATATAGACAGACTACCATTCTCAGATTCGCCTTGTCTGAGTAGGCTATATTTATTTAATCAAAACACATAGAATATTAGGACCTTTTATTCGCAGTTGTTTGGCCCAAGGCTTGCGGTAATATTTTTGTTTGTTCCAGGTGGTTCAACATATTATTATTTAAATATATATGTTTCTGATATTCATGGGGACATCATGTTTATTTTTTGTTTTTGTTAGTGTAAGATAGGCACATTTTTTTCATCCATCGTGCAGTAAGGCAACATCCAAGCACCTAGCAGCCCGACGTGACTGCAGCGTTGCATTTGAGAAGACCTTCAATTATGAAGTTTCGTTACATCCCTTTAAAGCGAACATCGTTCTTTGCTTCTTTTACGAGTTTTCGTGGTTGGCGGCGGGCGGTGGTCCCTTGTCTATGGTTGGCGGTGGGTGATAGTCGTTGGTCGAGCGTGCCATACAATGACACTAAGGGGAGGGTCGCGTGTTGTCCCCCCCCCCCCTCCCTTTGGCGAAGGAGGGGGATTGCTTGACCGTTGGTTTGTTGATTTGTGCGTTCGTTCGCTGTTCGTGTACATTAGCAAGCATCGACGAGGGTCTCTGAAGAATTTTTATAAATTTAGTACTGGTGTAAATAAATATTTCGACATCAGGTGAAGAAGCAGTTGCCGTGTTAGAGCGTTAATGCTTTAAATGCTCGATGACTCGTTTTGAAGGTCCACCCTGGCATCTTCTAATAGACTGTGGGGCGAAAACTTCTGCTATTACTGGTGTCCCTATCAAAATGGCAAAGCGCCACCTATGAGATTTGAGTGATTTCATTTTTTCAGTATATTTGCAATACTACTGTATAGGACACTCGGTGCCTTGCAATACTGTGAACTACTGTGTAAATTACATGGCGTTGCAGCGGTGACGGGGCGGTTGGTTTTGACGTTGCCGATGCGTTCGACGTTATATCAATAATCAACAACGTTATATCCCGCACATCCGCTATTGTGAGTATGTGCAATGTGCAATGTAGGAGCTTTATCATCGCCACTGTAATGGCTTCCTTTCTGCCGCTGACGTCATTTTCACATGAATGACAACGAAGCATTTCACGACATCGCCACCTTCTCAAACATAATTTGTATGCGATGCACGTAATGTAATCCTCGTCCATGACAGTACTGCTCATTCTGGCCTCCGAAATAAATGTACAGATGCCACTGCTCTCAGAGTCTGTATGGAGCACGAAACCTTGCACTAACTGCCCAGCGCGAGGAAGATTTAAAGGAGATGCTGAATGCGTACGTATACTTTCCTGATTTATAGGCATTTTGTATGTGATGTACTTATTCTGAATTTATATTTGTGCTCTTTTCATGTGCGCTTTACGATGTAATATTAAGAAAAAGTTGTATGTTGGCTTAGTGGTTAGTGCCGTCGACTTGCAAATGCGCATTGATTCCCTGCCGTGTGTTCAAATCTGAGTGGAGACCGTTGTGGAGAAGCTTCTTGTTCTCCTCACTGCGGCAGTGGTGAAGCTGGTAATGACGCGGTGGCCTGACGACGAAAACAATCATCGATGGGCGCCGTTAAGGACAACAACCATCATTTTCAGTGTAACTGAATGGACGGACGGTCAAGGCACACAAAGTCTCGGGCACTTAACTGATACCGCAGGTAAAAAAATAAGAGAAAACCCGAAACGCTCTCTGGTCTCCCAACGACATTGAAAACCAACATGAATGCTACCAAGTGCTGTGCCATGACAGCGTGAAAGAACGGATGTTGCACTTTCTGTACGGTTGTCACGGTGCCTTAAATAACGCTCAAATCAACTGCTGAATGAAACTACCTTATGAGGCAAGCTTAAGAACCGTTTTAACACCCTTGCGTGAACGGGCGAACCCACTAGACGTTACCGATATTGGTGCTTCCGCCACCCTCTTGCTAATATTGTTACTCTGGTATACACAGATATCAACAGATATCTTTGAGCTTACTAGGGCCCAGGGAAAACTTTGCTCCCGAAAGTTTTGTGCATAGGAAGCCTTTAATTTAAATGCACAAAGCCTTTTGTTCTCAAGAACAGTTCGTCATTGGCGCGCCTATTTTATTACATTTATTGTGTTGTGAACAACCGATATAGTGTATATACCAACTGCTTTGAGAATTAGGTGTCTGATCTCAACGCGCATTTCAACTTGGCAATCAGATATTCGCTTCCACGACGGCGAGCACGTGATTATACGGCAATATACAAAAAAAATGTAGCAGTTTCGGCCGAGAGACGAAGCATTGATTGTGATAGCAAATTATAGGACAGCTATACGAAGTAAGGATAGTAGTTTTATCAGCCAATATAAACTTGTAAACATTCGCTTACTAACTAAATTAACAAGCATGGTGCCACGCGCGCACAGACCAACCTGAACACATCACACTCGATGACCGAGGACACTCGCTGTCAAAACGCTGCCGTGAGGAAGAGCGGCAGCAGGAGCGAGTGCATTGCCCTTCGTGCTGCCTCTCACTTGATGGCGAACTAAGCGGTGAGAAGACAGGGCGCACGAACTCGCCAGCCCATGGCGCACCAAGACTCTGTACCCTACCGCAGATCGCTTTCAAGACAGGGCCGGCCGCGCTCAGCCACGCCATGTGCAGCCGCCGCCGGAGTGGACCGCTGCGTGTGGCTACATATCTGCTCTCCCAACCAGTAGCAGCATACGAGGTGACCGAGCAAGCCGCAGCTAGTGTCAAAAACCGCACAATATCTGCTCCCACATGGACACTTACTGTGTCGTGACGTCTCGACACAGTATTTTCTCGGGAAACGAAACCAAAACTGCCTTTTGAAATGCTGTTATAATAAATTATTGACACTATTTCCTTTATGGCTAGAGGTATAAGACCTTCATTTAACGCAAAAGATGAAGTGCAATGTATTATGTCAATATCGCTGTAAGAGGTACGATCAAATCAGGGATGGGGACAAATTACATTTTTTTTGTCGAGCTTTTGTTGCAAGTGAACATGATGAAATTAGGAACGATAGATTCGTTCTAAATAGCGGGTAGCAACTAGCCCAACAGCAAGCTCTCTTGGAAGATGACAGCTGCGACAGACGGCGCAACAACTGAAATAAATACTGACTGGTGTCAAAGCCTCATGTCACATATTTCGAAGCCCACAAGGTAGTCAGAATTTCTATTGACCGTTAAAATACGGCATCTTTCATCGCATCTGTAGTTTCAGCTCGCTGTGTGTGCAATAATGTCTCTACACCAATTAAACTAACGCGGTGTCATCCATGCCAAAAACAAGCACCCACAAAGGTGCGCAATTTTTTACAGTGATGCTTGAGGGGGGCTCAATGCCTCTGTCTTTACTCCCACAGATAGACTCATCACAATTTCTTGGGTATCTTCAAAACACGAGTGCAAATGTACCGATTCCTATCTCCGTGTCTGTGACTCTCAAGGGCCGCTGGTTCACGGCTAATCCTTACTCAGCGCGCAACCCCAAGCTTCTGGATAGATGCGACGGCTTAGACTAGGTAGAAGACATGCCACCATGAGTATTTCTGTTTGCACTTTGAAAAACTTCCATTTATTCAAGCGACCAGCCAAACCATGCAAGAAACTAATTTTTCATTCATAGACCGGCGCGTCACATGGAGATAACGTGACTCAGATTTGAGGCGGTTTGTAACATGTTACGATTTGTTACGGCTTGTTTGAGACAACTTGTTACGGCTGTCCTATGGGGCTTCAAGTGAAAGACCTGCTTGTGCTACCTTGAGGGGGGCATAGTCATACTTTCTTCGACTTTCCATCAGCACTTGCAGCGCCTCAACGAAGTCCTCACATGCTTCTCCGCTGCTGGCTTTCAATTGAATGCTCAAAAGTCCCACTTCGCCAGTAAAACGATTAAAGTACTCAGCCACTTTGTCAATAAGGACGGCATTCGACCTAACCCTATAATATCACTGCCATCTTCCGCGTCTCCAGGCCTCAACGCGCCAAGGACTTGCGTAGCTTCCTTGGCATAGCTTCGTACTTCTGACACTTCATATGTAACTGTTGCCACTAAAGAGGCGCCGGTCCATCAACTCCTTTCTTCTGGAGCTCCTTAAGTATGAGTATGATCGGACGAATGCAAAGAGTAGTGCGCGTGTCTCCGATTGGTCCGCTTCCCCTTGTTCAGCGTGCGCTGGCGTGCAACGGGGCGTTATACGAGTATATGCTGCTAGAACAGATGCTCAGCGAAGTAGATTTGGCCCAGCGATGTCTCGGCAACGAGCTCGGCAACGTTGTACGGCCACGCAAAATTTTGAATATACGGAATGAAACCAATTATCGCAGACAGCTCCGAGTACTAAGCGTCCAGAGCGGTCAGTGGACCGCCATCTGCTTTTACTGTTTGAACCCCTTGCCAGTTTTGCGGCTATTAAAAAGAAGAGAATGTTCAGCGCTCTTTGTATATAATGCATCTTTAATGTGTACACGTATCTGTGAAGTGTGAGTTTCCGCAAATTTGTGACGTCGCGTGACAAACAGGCGAACTAGGTGTGGCCTGAAAGCATTTTCACCTATCGCGGAAGGCTAATGGTGACAAAGATGTCAAATCGGAAAGAAATACTTTTCTTTTGTTACATGGGCACACGCATGATCAGCGTGTACCATGATCTTGAGTTGGGCAGTTCTCGCAGTTTCGTGACGTTTTGTGCCAGACAGGCGAGGTGGGCGTGGCCCCCAACATGTTTGACCAGTCGCGGAAGGTTACTGAACAAAATGGAGCAGAAAGAGATCGGAATAGCCTTACGTCAGAGCACCCCTGGAAATCTGGAATACGAAGTCCGGAAAGAAACATGAGAATGCCGATGCCCTCTCTATGTCTACTTCCACCGTGTTCAATTACAGTTTGCTTTCCACCTTGCGTGAACAAGCCTGAGGAGGCGTCTTCTGCCGTTCCTTCGCTCAAAGCTCTACACCGCCTTCCATATCACCACTCTCCTACTGTTTACATCTTGCCAACGCAGTGAATCCTACTGCCACTCCATTCGCAGCTCATTCGCAGCTCATCTCGTCCACGGAACGCTCGGCTCCGTCGGCAGTTATAGAACTTCAAGATCGAAAAATCGAAAGCCTAACCTAACATAAACTGGATACTATACCGGTACGTATTTCCTACCGAAGGACACCATTGTGTTCTTGTCATTACCCGATAAATTTGGGCCCAGATACTGGATACCTTTAACGACGATCCCTGGGCTGGTCACTTCGGCTTTCATAAAACCTATGAGCACATCCCCAGCCACTTCTCTTAGCCTGGACTTGCCACCAGCGTTGCAAAGCATATGGATTTTTGCTCACTCTGACATAGCAGAAAACGACGGAGCTCACCTCCGGCTGTGCTACCGCAACCTTTACCATGTCCTGAAGCTTCTTTTGCAGTCGTTGGTATCGACCTGCATGGGCGACTACACATATCAGCTTGCGGTAACCCATGGATTGTCCCAGCCGGAGACCGCTTGACACGGTAAGCTGAAACAGCCGTGCTACCGGCAGGATACGTAACTGACAGTTGCAGCATTTTTTTGGAAGCCACTATTTTACGATACAGCACCCCACGTGTTCCCTTTGAGTGACCGCAGCAAGACCATTCTGTCGAAACTTATGAATGATGTTTTCCGTGCGTCGAACACCATCCGTAAGACGACTTCCGGCTACCGCTGTCAAACTAATGACCTCACAGATCACTTTCATAGAGCGCTGTCTGACATGATATCAATGCGTATCAACCATAATCACAACAATTTCGATGCTATTATTCAATTTGTGACTTTCGCGTACAACCCCGCTGTGCAACGCAACACGGGGTACGCACCCTTTTCTGTCGGGTCAACCAACCACGTTCCTCGGCGTCTCTTTCTTTGGTGTCCAAATGATTACCCGGAATTGTAGCGTGTAAAAAGATGAGCGACGACAGAAAAAACATACATATATGCGCACTTCTGTTGCCGCTCGCGTTTTGCTGCCACACAATTCTAGTAATTAATCTGTGGGTTCTCACACGTGCTCATGAGACAAAGGAACGACAACGTAGTATTGCGAACAATGAAAAGTACATTCATTACGTCTTTCATACACCAATATAGCCAGCTGAATTACTATCAACAGAACATGCCGATGGGCGCTGTCGAATCGAGGAAGACCGACTCTCTGCTCAGGACATCGAGCGAGGCTGTTCGCACTCATGCTGGACACCAACGCCTAATAGCTGCGTGTGCAATCGTGCGAGTGGTGGCGCATTCGAATGATCGTGTTCGTCCATCCCTGTGCGCCGCTCCGAAGCCTTTCTTGCGACGGTCCCGCGAAGTGTGCCGCTCGGCGTGCGAGACGTCAGCGCACTCCACCAACCCCAAGCCAAAGAGTAGAGGCGATTCCCTTTTGCACCCGAGTAACCCCACCGTTAGGTGGCGTTAGCAGCGCAGCACTGTCGTCATCTCTCGTACTATTCTGAAACTACACCGACCGCCAGAAGCGCTTAGCTACGCGCCGGATCACAGGAGATACGAGAGCCATGCGGAGAAACCAACATGAGGTGGCGCAAGAGAGTCGAGCGTCCCCACAAATCATGCACCAAGTAGCCCAGCAACGTGTTTCTTCGGTGTCCCCATGCCCTAGTCGGCATCAGTACCAGTGCACCAGAATTTGGTTTCGTGCGTTTCCCAGTGTCGCCACCGCACCCGCCTCAACAACGATGCCAATCAGCAAGACCGAAATGCTAACTATGATGCATTACACCATGCCGTTTTTTTCCACTCTGGAGAAGAAATGTTGCTGGTGGACAACAGGTTGTGCCCTCAGATTATGCTAAATGTTGCAATCCTGTTTTATCGGGTCCTGCTATCTTCGGGCACAAACTTTGCCGGTGACATAACGCGTCACTCTCTCTGTCGCGCCTTTTGATGGTCGGATCCGTGCCGCAGAGATTGTGCATATTTCGAATTTAAAGCCTTTCAATACGTCATTCTTCAACATCAAAACCAGTAGCCAGATTGGCTGCTTCCACATGCGGGGGAAATAGTGTGAACGTAATATTCACCCTCCGCCTCCTGCTTCATTATGGCCAGCGCCATCATCATGGCCAGCGCCATTCTCTTCACCATCAGCGTCATCAGCAGACGGCTATGCTGAATGAAGCACCGTATGTAGTTGAGCTCGGCCAGATGGTCTAATGCGGGTTTCTCAGAGGCGGTAAGGACGAGGCGAAAATGTTGTGGTAGACGTTGGAAGAAACGTTCCCTGATCAAAGCATCGTCAGCACTGACGTTGTTTTCACCAGCTGCCGCATCCGGTGAAGCATCTAGGAAGGGCGTCTGTCCCCGAGCTATTTGCTGGTCAAAACCTGCTGTAGGTGGTTGCGTTCCGAAGACACAGTACGCGTTAGAAACTTTTCCTTGAGATGCTCATACGAGTTTTCACATGAAGGCTGGGCGAGGACGTCGGCGAGCTTCTCGACCACCTCCGGGGATATATCGCTTCGTATAGTGCCGGGTCGTCTGCAGGGTAATCTGGTGAAGGGGATATTGTGCTTCGGCTTGTAGAAACAAGACTTGGTTATTTTGTGTCCAAAAGCGCGGTAGTTGATATCTCAGCTCGGCGATATCGGGGAGGCGAGAGCTTGACGTGATTGAATCCGCAGAATTGTTGCTGGGGTTGGTCATGTTCTCGTACTTGTGGAGTCTCACATGTGCTCTTGGGACGAAGGAACGACAACACAGTAGTGCAAACAATCTAAAGGGCATATATTGCGCATTTCACACATTAATGCTTGCTAGGCGAACTATTATGCCGATGGGTGGGCAACGAGCGAATATATTCAGTTCGGCGCTGTTACGAGGTAGCGATCGCTTCTATTGGAGACATGGACATCGATTAATAGTAAATAAATTAGAATTAAGTTTTCAATAGTAAAAATGCGTGCAGAATGTGACGGATAGCCAAGGGACCAGTCGCGGGTCTAACACAAACGCAGGCCTCTGTAAGTTAGCATATGCACACCAAATGCAACGAGCTAACGAGCATCAGGTGCCCGCGAGCTTTCTATGCACAATGTGGACAAGAGTTTTGGCATTTTATTTCTCTAGCCTGACAACAGCACTACTTGTAGAAGTAAATAATAACTTTGTTCTTTCTTTTATATGCTTAGAATCAAGCAAGAAAAGAAAAACGAATTCAAGGGGCACTTAGTTTTCCTTACGTGGATGAACGCGAAAGCATTGCGGCCATGTGAGCAGAAGCCCCGCGACGTCACGTGACCAATGGCTTTTGTCACAAGGTGCGCCCAACCTAAGGTCGTGAGTTCGAGTGCCTTAGATAACTCTATTTTAATTAAATGTGCGTTAATTAACTCCGCCTTAATTAACACCAAAGGTCGTGGGTTCGACTACCACCAATGGCGGTGGGTTCGTAGCTTTTTTTGGACCATCGTGTGGTCAGGTCAATGCCGGATTTTCTGCCTCAAGAGCCGTTATAATGCTTTCGCAATTAAAAACAACCTTGCCTGCCCTTCCCTGTACAGTTTATATTCCGCAACCATTTGACCCGTTGTTGTTTTCTATTTGGGAACTAGTGAAATACGGTTCATTCATGCCTCTTACTATTGATGAAGCATCCTGCCACGCACCATGTAAACCTAACCATTCACCGCACATGAATGAAGGGCGATGCACTCGATAAGAAAATCGCCAGAGTTCCAACTGCGCTGCCGATACGGAGGCTGCGAATGCATAGGCCAATGGTGACGGGAACTACTGGACCACCATGCACTTCGCGGGGTTGCCCCAGCAGTGGTGCGGTGAGACTGCTCACGATATTGGTGTATTCCGCCCCTGGGCCCATATTCACAAGGGGCTTTATTCGCAGATGTTATGATTCGCAAGTGATTGTTGCCATCGGCCGGCCATCATCGCTAATAGTAGGCCTATGTACAATGTTGCGATTGGTTGGGAGCTCCCTTTACGAACAATTCTAACTTAGGAACTGTGTCGCCGAATACGAGACAAGATTATTTTTACGTTAGTGCTGCGTAGGCTAGGCTATTACCGCGACCGTCCCATTATGATGGTAATGGCTGTCCTGAGTGACAGGCAACTCAGCGGTAGCCGATGAGGAAATGCTTTACAGAAAACAATTTTTTTTGTACATGGGTCTCAAAATAGTGCTCCTATCATCGCCAAAATAAGAAGAACTTGACCACCGAAATACGCGACCTTACAGTGAAATCTTTGATCAAAATTTTATTGTATACAGAGCAGCAGTAAGCGCAGAAATGTTTTCCTAAAATTTTAAGCAATAAACGCATGTCTTTGTACAGTAAAAAGCACAGAGGATTATACCTCACAGGTATTTATGTAATTTCACGGTGCGCGCAATTTCACGGCAGTCTGCGACGCGGGCGGCGAACTCCTCTGGTAGAGATGTGAGTGGAATACAAGGCGTAGAGAGAAAGGGTGGTGTCCAAAACAAAAGACGGTGCACGGCCTACATGAGGAAAAAGGGGCTGTAGTTGTGCGTTGAACGGCAGTGTTATAAGTATACCTGAAGAAAGGAAGTGTAGTGTCCGAGTTTTTGTGGTCGGGTTTAACGTACATGGAGATCATGTCGGACAACATATTTATTCAGATGGCCGGCGGAGGTGTCTAGCTCCACCAGCGAACTAACACACAGAGAGTAAAAAGTGTATGTGCACCATTCCTTACCTGGAACAAGTTGTGTGGCCATCCTACTGATATTAGAAACAACGCAACGGTGGGCGGAAGAGCCGACATTAAAGGGACACTAAAGAGAAACAGCAAGTTCAGCTGGAATAAAAAAGGGACCTTCAGGAATGCATGCAGTTTTTGTTGGGTGCAAAAATATGAGTTATTAGCGGAGAAATTCTTAAACAAAGACCAAATATCTCTTCACCAATTTCTCTCACTCCAGATTTGGCACCGAAGCAGTGTCGTCACCAATTTCATTGCTCTCAGCGAATCAGAAGGCGCCATGATACGTCACCGCTTGCGTAAACGGCAAAGGCGCTCGCTACATCATAGGCTGCATGGCCGCTGCGTTTGCGTTCGCTGCGACTTTTGCTTAGGTGTTCTGTGGCCGCGATGGATACCGTTGCTGACGCTGAACCTTGCAGCGAAGAGCTCGCCAGAGAAGCAGGACTGCATTTGAGCGACTTCAGTGAAACAGAGCACGAAATGATCCTCCGTGTTCGCGCGGTAGGTGTTTCCGCGTACGACGGCGGTGAGCAGCCGGCCGCGCCGACGGAAAGCGAAGCCTCGTTTTCATTGACGGAAGACGAGGCGGCTGGTCCGCCAGGCAACGATGTTCCCGACAGAAAGAGTGTAGAAACTTGCGCGCGTACTCGGTATGGGTTTTTCGTGTCTTTTTTTTTTGTGACATTCAGCACTCACCAAGCCGCCACTTTGTAGCTGCAGGGGCATCAGTAGGGGATTTGATGAAGGCGACATTAATGGGACAGCTGCTCGAGAAAGGACTGGCCTCTGGGGCACGCCAAGATACTTTCCGAGGGCAGGATTATATACAAAATCCGAGGGCGAGAAATGCAGAGACCACACCATCGGTTTCTCCGACTCTTTTGCCGTTTTCTCATCGGCAGAGAACTGAGCCATTGCCGAACGCCGGGGCTCATCGCGTGGCACCACATGAAAGGACACAGTCGGGTCAACACTGCCGCTGCCCCTGACCAAGCGCCTTGCGCCATTTATACATGCCCTCAACACTACACGCACGAGGCATTTTCTGGCTGTTTCCTGCGAAGTAAACGTTTTTCGAGCCACGCAACACGCAACCAAACGCTGCAAGACTGTAGATCGGAACAGGCGTGCGCGATGATGCATGTAACAAAAACGAAACTATCACGACCGCATGTAGCGCCACGCCATTTTTTCTTATTACTTATTTAAATTTACGCTAAAGGTGTACGTCCTCGCTTGAAACGACTTAAAAAGTTGGCAAATGCTGTTGATGTACGTTTAAGGTGCATTTCATTTTGCGTTTTATAAACAGCGATAAATCGCTCTCGACCAGTCGCGGCCGGGCTGCGTTTGTGATCTCTGACGTCACGAACGTGTAGAGCGGGAAATTCGAAGCGACGTCGGCACCTATCCTTGAGTTTTTCGCAATTTTCGCGCTTATTTAACCTCAGTTCGCAGTAAGAATGGTATGTCTGTGATCGGGATAGGATAATCTACCATTAAAGCTAAACTTCTGGTTTTCCCTTTAGCGTCCTTTAAGGACAAACCCATGAGCATGTCCATATCGCGTCCGCCGGTGCGCGGTTTTTTGTGTATAGTTTCTCTAGAAGCCGGGGCACTTTCGACAGAAGCCTTTCGCCGAAAAGTTGCCGATCATTGCCAGTTTACTGAGTAGATATAAACAACACATGGAAAATGGTGTGAGTAATTATGAATCAATAAAGCTTTTTGTTGGGCTAGTTATGATACTTAGAAAAAATATTCTGCCTAAAACAGGCAAATGCGTCAGTCCGTGTAATGCACTTGCCCGTGCCTGTACACATTCTCAAGTTCCTTGTCTGTTTCTTGCGCAATTTATTTTCCCTATTAATTGTCGATCGCACTTCGTATTTGAGAGCATTTATGCTTCCATCCGTTTTTCATATCGCATCATGTCATCTTCAGACATAGTAATGTTTAGCCGAGCTGCGGGGCGGCGCCCTTCAGCATGCAGCGTGCTCAAGTCGCCGTGACAACTTTCCTCCAAACATTTCTAATTACTGCCTTGCAAAGCCACATCCATATTTATGCACAGCGAGTGCTGTTTCCAGATCGGGGTCCGTATTTACAAATACCACTTACGCTAGAATTGTTGGTAAGGGAACTTGCAGTCAGTCCTGATGGTGGACATATTAGCGAATGTGGTCAGCCATATTTCATCAAGGAGCATTTACGAGGGAAAAGCATTGTGAATTTAGCCCCCGAATTTCGTTTCCTCGAGGATTCCCTCACTACTGCTTTTTTACACTTGAGTCTGTGACGCACGTTGAAACCTTGTCTTAAGTTTCCCTCCGTGCTTACTGTATGCTTACGAAGTGATGCATTTACAAGAACGCCATGGCTTGAGTGAGAAAAAGGACAATCTCTCGACTGGCCTGGGTGCGCGAACTGTTTATCCGCGATCTCGGACCAAGCTGCTGGCGTATAACGAGTGAGAACGTCGTTTCAATGATTAATGCCCAACCGTTACACCAACACTCGGCGTAGACTTCACGCGGTGAGAACGAACCCAGCAGATTATATGATTTAATTGCCTCATTTCTCGTCCGCATTTTTTTTTGTCCCGTCGTCACGCAACGCTTCAACTTTGACACTGGCTTTTGCGCCACATGGCGCAAGTGGGCGTTTGTATCTTGGGCGCTAAATGAATGAGGTTATTCATTCGAAAGAGATTGAAAGCGTTGCGATGTCCCACCAACCCATTTTGTTGCGTAGGAGTAATAGGTACGCAATATTCTACGAAGTATACGGTGCATTTCAGCAGGATATACACACAAGGACATCAATTTCTTGTTTCATCTTCCCTATATCTTGATTATCTTCGAAAAAAAGTAAATCGCATTTTGTCGTTAAATTAGCGCACGAAGTTCAGGCAGTTACAATCGCTCTGGCATGTCTTCCATGAACGGATATTTGCGGTGCCTAATACATTTAATTTTCCCTTTTAAATTTCTACCTAATTATTCTCTTGCCACACCGAAAACTGTTCTATGTAGAACATCAGTTAAACTATTGCGTCCCTTCTTTCAATCTCTTTTGCATACTTTGGTACGCGTATTCTTATAATTGCGTTCGCTGGCAACCTTCGCGCTATGCAAAAATATAGAAGTGGAAACGGTAGTCCTAACTTCGCAACATGGCAGTTATGCAATCGTTGTCATTTTAGATACATTTACATGCAGAACATAGAAACCAAATAAAGAACACACATAAGGCCTTCTCAAAGCTCTAACACCTATTGCTGTTCATGTAGAACGACAATAAATTCAAAAGAAGCGTACTCACTAATAATCATCTTGGTCACAGAACGCCTTCTCACGCTATATACTTGCTATTTATGTGCAATATTTTTTGCACTTTTTTTTGGTTAACCGAAGGTCTGCCAGGCACAAGGTACAGGGCTTTCCTCTCACAAGAACTCAGCTAACTCTAAATCGGTCTTCGTAACCAACTCCTCTAAGGTCTTCACTTTTGAAGCGGAGAGTACACTGAGAGAGAAGGTGAGCGCAAAGTTAACACCGAATCCTTTATGCCCAGTAGTTTGGGACATGGACCACTAGTGTCATCTATCGGTAGGGCGTGGGAAATGGTTGAATCGGTTGAAAAGTAGTGTCGTTAAAAAATCGACTGCAATGCAACTTTTTTTCTTTCTTTGCACTGAATCTAGTTGAAAAAAATATTTTAAAGGACATGCCCTCACGGAGTTCCAAGTATGGATTTATTCCCGAAACGCATCTCGCATCATTGGCCACTAGAAACGTTGATATGCGAAAAATGCACCTTCATCCACTCGAACCTTTTTAATGGCGTAATCAACGGAACTCCCTTTTCGGGTATGGTAGATGGTGGCGAAAGCGTTGGCTGTGGTGACAAACCAAGTGTGGGCACCATGAACAAGTGCGGAAAATAATTTCCGCATGGTTTGGGCTGTTCACTGTTTTGCTGCTCTCCCAGTGTGAACTCGCCCCAAAAGTGAACTGTGAAGGTAGTAACGAAAATTCCTCCCGAAATCTGAATAAAGCAGCTTTAAGCACCGTTACATTGCTGCGAAAACAGCAATGTGACGCATCATAACGCATGGTTGCCGTGTCATTCATGGCAAGGCAACCATGCTGACAGAATGGAATCATTTATTCCATGGTTGGACGAACAGAAGTAAGCCCTGTGGCTTGCGCGAAGCACTTTATTTAGAGCCATCTTATCTACAAGGGCAATGGTGACAGGGGATCGAGTGCGAAAGAAACTAGGCCGTGCTATGCAACAAAAAGTTCCATGGTACGTTGAACAAAACTAACGGGAAAAAATTATAAAAGACTTCGGCAACGTCCATCTCACGATCATTGTCGACGGTAATGCGTTTAGCATTGAATCATTATAGCGACTGTGCAAACCCAGCGAACGCTGAGAATTGCTTCCTCGCTTGCCGCACACCCAGTGTCATATACACTGTGACCAAAGTTGGCGACAGGCTCAAGGAAGACTGTCACATACCTAGTGCATTTTTTGGCGCATTCTGTTAAGCGTGGTGTTACGGTCCTTGAGAAACTCTTGTAAGGTGGGTTCAATTCAGTCCCGTATCAGACAAAGTTGAAGGGTCTTTTTCGTTATTGTGGAGCGCCACATTCCCAGTGGCATATATCTAGTTCCTCATGTTGGCATCAAAGAGGCCCATTTAAGATCAGCACAGACCGAGTGGGACGAACTCGGTGCTCCAAGTTGGCATCAAAGAATTTCGTTAAACATCGTACCTAGGTACCCAGTCCCGCTTGTACCCATGTCGGATTGAAAGAGGCTCGTTGAATGGCGCGAAGTTTGTACACGATGTCATACACTTGGTGACCGGTGTTGGTGGTATACTTGTATTACTATGTACTACTTTGACGTTCCTATGAAAGGTCCTTTGGGCCCCGTCAAGGTACTCTCGTAGCTTTTAGCCCAAAATGACCATACAATTTTTGTTTATTGGAAAATCAATGTTAGTTTGATTTGGACCGATACTTTTTTTTTTCGAAACCTGTTACCTCAGCACAGCCGCCTGATGCGCTACCCATTCGACCACGGAATTACCCAATGACACAGGTAGGCGGGAAAGCGGTTGGGTATAATCATACATAGATACAAACATACATACAAGCAGATAAGTAACCCCCTCAAAGTGAAGTACCTAATAATGCTAAAGCATTAAACAGCTTTCGTTATTAAAGTCTCTGATCGTTTTTTTTTCTATACATTGCATTGAAAATTACGCACCCAGAACAAATAGGGAACATCAACCCTAAAAGCAGTACAATGCCCTAGGCTACATTCACTGATCAAACTTGAAAGTTTAGCCTTTCTGTGCAGTGTCTCTCTTTCTCTGTCGTGGTTTATTGCGCGCTGTCATAATGGATCAATAACGGCCTAGCCCGAATCGCCACCCTTGTACACAAGATTAGTTCATCTCTTTGGTAAATTGGACGGCAGAAAGCAAGTAATGTTTGCATTATAATGATGGATTCAACGTGGACACTGTTGTCTTCTTTTCTTTTATGCGCTAGATTATTAGGGTACTTGACGTATTTTCCGGGAGCTAACTATCTATATATGTAAATATGTTTGTCTCTAACCGTTTTCCCGCCTACTTGGGTTGCTGAGTTGTTCATGGTCAGTTAGGTAGCGTATCGGGCTGCTTTTATGAGGGAATAGGGCCGCTATGACGTAAAATGATTCCAAACTGTTTTGATTCCAATTTCTGTAATCAGCCTCCATGATTGGTCAAAACATTTTCGGGCGTCTCCCAACTTCGCCTGTCTGTCACGCGACGTCACGAAAACCGCGATAGCTCCCCATCTGATATAACGTGTACACACTGATTATGCATGATGAAACCGCGCAAAAGAAAAATCTTCATTCCTGATTCGACCCTTTCTCCCCATAAGCCTTCGGTTATTGGTCCAATGTTTCCTGGCTACGCCCACTTCACCTGTCTCTCACGCGACCTCACAAAACCGCGAAAACACACCACGTCAAAGTGACGTGTACGCGAAAAAAAATGCATTAATACGCTGAACGAAAATGAAAAATTTTCTGAATAGCCACAGACTGCCCCGTTCCGAAAGGAATAGAAGATGGCTGCCAGCCGATCGCTCAGACCCTCGCTACTCGCACCCTGCCGGTGAGCTTGTATTTATGTGCGCATGATAAACCTTCTTGCGTGGCAGTAAAATGCTATCCAGCCCTTTAGGCAGGCATACGACATCGCTCTGCCAACTCTTCCTTGCTGATGATCCGTTTTAGCGGCATTGTTATCCTTCCGTTGCACGCCGCCGCGATTTTCGACCAGCCACCGCAAGCTAAGTACGGCGAAGCTGACCAATCGGAGAAGCCGGCACCACTCTCTTCATGCGGTAATCTATTTTCACTGCGCTGGCTCGGCCCCTTCGAAACCCTCTCCACTAGAGCGTGCTCCTCGCCTCTTGTCAGCCAATTAGATAAGAAAAACCGCTGAGTGTAGACAATGTTATTGGTTTTGAAAGTGAACAAAGGTGACCTCCTATAAACGAGGAGACGGTTTGATTGGGTTGTTGAGAGAACGCTGCGGGTCACCGCCCGCTGCTTGCGTCGGTGGTTACGTAAATTTCATGTCATGAGTTTGGAATCAAAACAGTTTGGAATAATTTTACGTTATAGCGCCCCAGGGTTCGAAGCCAACCATCGGACCAACTTGGGTCACTGAGTATCCGGCAATGTCTACAGATGTGTCGCTCTTTAACGAATCTCTTTCACGTCGACATGGGTCACTGTAGATGCGGAAACTGCTTAGGTGCTGACGTTCAATGAAATTACAGGGTGACCGAAAAATACTGTGACGCACTTTAAATTTAATTTTATGTTATATTGCTTGCATTTCTAAGCACCTACATCATTCATTTGTGTTCCTTGTGCTTTTTTGATATAGAACAGCGATTTGTACTGCACTTGGTATCCCGCTTCTTAAAAGAAAAAAAAACTGTTCTCGGAAGATTTGCGTCACACAATCATTGCCCACCACAAGCAGGGTATGATGATTCCAGGGATCGCGAATATGCTCAGATTTCAGCGTGTTCAAGTCCATCGCGTCGTCAAACGGTTTCAGGAGACAGGGGGTGTCAAGGACCGGCAACAAAGCGGGAGGCCTCAAACGGCAAGGTACCCGGAAGCTGAAATTGGCCGTCAGCAAGAAAATCAAGAGCAATCCGCTGAGAAGCATGAGAAAACTCGCCCAAGAGCACGGAGTTACCAACTATACCATGCAGCTACTCGTGAAAGATTATCTCAAGCTCACGGTGCTCAAACCAGCGAAAGGGCAGCTGCTCAAGGACCAAATGAAGGCCTCCAGACTGCCAAAGTGCCGCAGGATGAAGCAGCTGAGCCGCGGTGAAGCCCTCAACCGGATTCTGTTCATCGTCGAACCGGCTTGGAATTCACAGAATCACCGTGAATTGTTGCCGAAGGGCTTTTTGCGAATTGTAAGAGTGAAAAAAAAAATCATTTTCCCAAGAGCATCACTGGCCTGGGCCGGAATTTGAGGCCTTGGGAAAACCAAGCTCATTTTTGTGAAGAAAGGGGTCAAACAGAATGCCGAAATCTACCGCGAGCTGGTCCTGGAGGGCGCTGTCATTCCCTGGACTCAATGGAATGTAGAAAACACTTTCTGGTGGCTGCCGCCGGACTGGGCCCCTGCCCGGGGAGCGAAGAAGACTCTCGAGCGGTGTGAGACGGATCTTCCCGGCTTCTGGTGGTAGGACGTTTGGCCGTCGAATTCACCCGATCTCAATGTGAGGGACTTCGCTGTTTGGGGGATCCTGGAGCAAAAAGCGTGCTCTTTCAGGCACAAACCAGCGAATCGCTCAAACGTACTCTGGAGAAGGCCTGAGAGGAAATCACTCCATGAGACATCATGGCTATTTTGAAGAATTTTCGGAAGCGCCTTCAAGCCTGTACCAAAGCACAAGGTGGACATTTTGAAACTGAAATTGGAATTCTTGTAGAGAATTGAATGACATTTTGAATAAAATAAAACGTGCCTCGTTTTATTCATTCATTAAATAGTTATGGTTGTTTTTTTGCGTTACACTATTTTTCGGTGGTATTTGACGAACGTATTTGACGCCGACTTGAGTAACTAGGTATGTGCCACTGGCATTTTGCCACTCTACAATTACGAAAAAAAAAGATCCTATATATTTTTATGATGCTGGGATGAACCCACGTTACAAGCGTTACTCAAGGACAGCAACGCGACGCTTTACGAGGCTCCGCCAAAAATGCACTGGGTATGCACCCATTTCAATAAACGGTCTTTCAAATCAACGCTTTAATTAGCTGCGCTTTCAATGCACTGGGTATGTGCCACTCTTCAATGAACACGTTGCCAAATTAGGTCAGTGTGTATGTTGCACTGGGTGTGCGGCAAGCGAGGGAACAATTCTCGCCGTTCACAAGGGCCGGGCGCGCCACGCTTCTCGTCTCGAAGGCCACGCGCAGACTTCCCCGGGGCGCCACTAGATCACGCAGCGTGTCCAAAAAAAGAAGCGTGAAATTTGTTTCTTTTTCTCTTCCGTCCGTTTTATTGCGATAGCAATTATATGGACACTCAAAAGCAGATTTCTGCCGTCGGCGTCGCCGTCGCCGTCGCCGTGAGGTTCCGTATGACGTCAATGGAGATGAAATCGTCGCCGCGCGCTGACCGCTCTATGTGCGAGTGAAAGGGCGCGAGGGGCGCACGCTTTCACGGGGAGTGAACGCACAGCGGAGAACAAACGCGCGTTCTGCGCCGTGCTCCCTTCAGGGCTGCAGAAGTAGGCGTCTCTTTCCTCCTTTAAAATCACCATATATGTAGAGCAAACGCGCATTCTTCCGACGCGCGAGAGGCCGTGGGGGAGGGGTGGAGGGGGAGGGAAGGGAGGCGACGTTTAGATGCGGCACCAAGTGCCTATTTATATCAGAGGCTCCGGCAACAGTCACCAACGCTGCACGCATTTTGAGCGAACGCGGGCAAAACGCCGACGGCGTCGACAACATTTCTGCGTGTTGCCGGTGCTGCTGCATGTCCAGGTTAATATAGCTGATAAAGCTACTATCATTACTCCGTATAGCTCTCTACAAATTTGCTATCGCAATTGATGCTTCGCCTTTCAGGTGAAACTGCGACAACTTTTTTTCTTTCCTTCCTTTCTTGGCTGTCTCTTCTTTCTAATCCCCATCCTCTGATACCTTCCTCTCTGCTCCCCCGTTTTCTCTGCTGTACTGCCGAGTGTTCCTAGGGAATAGGGAGCCTACATGCAACGCCCACGGCGTTGTATGTAGGCTCCCTATTAGGGATGCGCGAAAGAGGAGTCCCGCTGCCATGAGCGCCTCATGCATTACTCGTTTCGACGGTGGCAATATGTTCAGTCGTTACATTAAATCCATGCTAAACGCACCATTGTCCACAGTAATCGTGAGATGAGTTGAGCCGACTTTTTTTTCTTTGTCACGGCTGCACGCGGTTTTAAAATCATATTGACGATACTGCAGTCCAAATGTGCGATGCTTGTCTTTCTGGCACGAATTTGCGTCTCAAATGCAAGACATTTCATTCAAGTAGGTACAGCGTTTTTCTATTAGAATCATTTTTGTGGTTTACATGTATTGTAATAAGGGTCTTGAGTTAAAGGGGCCCTGAAACACTTTTTGAACACAGTGTGAAAATGTTGCCGAATCATTTTTGTGGTTTACATGTATTGTAATAAGGGTCGCGAGTTAAAGGGGCCCTGAAACACTTTTTCAACACAGTATGAAAAGGTTGCCGAAATGCCGATCTTATTAAAGGCTGCTGTGAAAATTTGAGCTCAATATTACTGCGCTGCATGAAGGAGGGAATTTACAATCTCTTCTCAAAAACAGCAAAAATTCGCTTTCTTCCACTTCCACAACACGTTCTTGCAGCTTCATCGAAAGCAGCTTGCCCATCAACGCTATGGGTTGATTTCGTGATCACCAGAACATTCTCCGTTACACAAAATTCGTAATTTTGAGCTGAAGCAATGAAATTACGTGTCTGCGATTTCAAAAAAAAGACAGAGCAATCATTTCATCTTTGCACTGTCCCTAGCAGGATCAGCTGCGCGTAGCCTCCAAGAATACAGTTGCGTGCCGCGTAGCGTAGTTTACCGTGGCCGACACAGGGTGTCACGGCGAGCCGTTTCGCCGCCGCGCATAGAGTTAGTATACTAACTCTAGAACTGCGTGAAAGAAGTGACAACCACAACGCCGCCGCCATGCTGCTACCTCATTTTTGTAATGCTAAAGGTAATTAAAGTATGATGCAAAAACACGCACTGGCACGTAGCACTTACGTAACGATTATATGTAAAGTCCATTGCGTGTATTTGTCACAAAACTGCGATGGGTATTTACGAAATCTTGATGCAAATTTTATGGTGTGTAAAAGCATGTGTTTGCTAGCGCCTGAACTAGATGACTCCACCATACCGAGACAGGATTGGGATCACATTGATTGCGCGTCTTGTCCTTATCGCATCTCGTAGTCTGCGCCTGCGCGCCTGCGCAGAGTAGCAACATGGCGGCGCCCTTGCGGTTGCCGATTTCAATGCACGTGCGCTATGGAGAGCATTTACTCTAGATTTGGTTAACACAATTCTACGCAGCCAAGAAACTTGAATTCTCGCTGGGCCTTTGGCGTCTCGTCTTCTTTGCTGTGCAGGTTTCAGCATGCGAGCGGAGCCGGAAAGTTAGAAAAAAGCCGGTAATCGGTGCGATAATTTCACTGATAGTTGAAGGATTCGAAACATTTTTTCCGGCAGGAGATTTCTGAGACGCCGTACTTTAATAGCGAGGCCATTATGTTATTAGTTACAAAAGCGTTTTCGGGCCCCTTTAAAGCTTCCTCCGAAAGCTTCGCTGTAAAACGGAGAGTAGTCACAAAACCTCACGATTAGTCGCTCACCTTACAAACCAACGAATAAATTGAGTATTACTTGACGCCAGATATCACCCGCTGTTAAGTAAAAGCAAGCTGGAAGAACTGGCTCTAAAATTACCTCCTTTAATAATGGTATCTGATGTTAAGCACGGGAACGACATTAGAAGTCCAACTAATCAATTTGCAAAGTGGACAACCGTGTCCGTTATTGAATAGACAGTTGTTTGAAATAGGGCCCCCTGCCAATTTATTGACATTGTCAAACGTCAAAAAAATCTCATCTGAGACCGAAAAGGTTAATCCATATTTAGAAATAAAAAGTCGGCAAAACCCATCTCCCGATGACAGTCGACGCTAATGCATTTAGCATTGAATCAATATAACAGCACGATGTATTCCCACCGTCGAAACGGTTTATTGTGTGAGGCATGTACGGCAGCAAGACTCTTGTTTCGCCCTTCTCTAACTACACTCGGCGCCATCTAGCGAAGCCATCGCGGAGCCTACGCGTGGCCTCCGAAATGCATGGCGTGCTGGTGCGTGCGAACGCTGCGTCATGCGGCAACCGGGCTGCTCTCTCGCGCTTCTTTCTGGACATACTGCGCCACATGCTGGCGCTGTCAAGAAGTCCGTGCATGGCGACCAGTTCCTTCCAACGCCGAGAATTGTACCCTTTCTTGCCGCACACCCAGTGGCCCGTACTCAGTGTCTCAAGTTGGCAACGCGTTTTGTTGCGCAATTATATGGACACTCAACGAGGATTTCTGCCGTCGGCGTCGCCGTCGCCGTGAGGTTCCATATGTCGTCAACGGCGATGTGCGAGGGAAAGGGTGCGAGGGAACGGACGGCGGAGAACAAACCCGCATTCTGCGCCGTGCTCCCGAAAGGGATGCAGAATTAAGCATCTTTTCCCTCCTTTACAATCACCACATGTATATAGAGCAAAAATGGCTTCTTCCGTCGCGCGAAAGGCCGTGGGGGGACGGGAGGGGAGGGGAGGCGACGTTTAGCTGCGGCACCAAATGCGTATTTATATAAAAACGTTGCGAGGCGAGAAGGTGGGTAAGATTTCCGACGCTGCTCGACGAGTTTCCCGTTTTGATCTCGCCGAAAACCTTCGAGCCGCCCCCAGAGGCCGTGGCATCAGTCACTAACGCCGCGCGAGTTCGGTGCGAACGCGGGCAAAACTTCGACGGTGTCGACGACAGTTCTGCGCGTTGCTGGTGCTGCTGCATGTCCACGTTTATACAGCTGATAAAACTACTATCATTACTCCGTATAGCTCTCTACTAATTTGCTATTGCAATTGATGCTTGGCCTTCCGGGTGAAACTGCAACAAATTTGAAAATTGACGCATACCCAGTGCACTTGTCGCTTAGCCTGCTGAACATCAGGTTGCTGTCTTCGAGGAACCCTTGTGACGTCGGTTCATTCAACCCAGCTCCGCAGAGGTCTAAAGGATCTTTTTCGTCATCGTGAGTGGCAGGTTCCCATTGTCACATAACTAGTTACGCAAGTATGCATCAAAGAGGTTAATTGAAGACCAGAACAGGCAGAGCGGAACACACACAGTGCCCCAAGTCTGCGTCAGAATTTCTTCAAACAGCGGTACATACCCCGTCCCACGTGTACTGTGACCTATGTCTGCGTGTAAGAGGTTCGATGAAGAACGGTACGTACCTACAGTCGCGGGCAAAAGTTTAGGAACCAAAGGTGCCGCGATATTCTTTTTTTTTGCTGCCTGGGCATTCCGGCAGAAGAGCACGCCTGTTAGCGCGTGTTTTACCAACACAGTGCATTAAAACAATTCCAGGGCGCGTAGCTGCGCTCGAATATATATTTTTTCCTGATGCCGTGGTCTCCAAACTTTTGCTCGTGACTGTATACATTGCCACACATACCAAGCGATTCAAGTTGGTCCGATGGTTGGTTTCGAATCCTGTTTATTTCGGCCCAGCAGCACCATGCCGCTGCCCGTTCGACCACTAAGTACCCAGTGACCAAGGTAGGCTCGAAAACGATTAGATACATAGATTGCCCACGGAAGTTCGTGAAGTACCCTAGAAATTCTCTCGCATTATTACATTGTGCACTTTCCGGTGTCCGTCTGACTGCCTATCTAATCTGCCTGCGTCTGCTGCCATTTTCCGGCCAACTTGGGCCAACAGCTGGTCTATTGTCTAATGGGTAGAGCATCGAGTTCTTGCGCTGAGGGAATGGATTCGAAACCAGCCAACGTTGGACCAACTTGGGTCACATGGTATGTAACAATGGGTAAGTGCCGATTTTCAGTTAACCTATTTCAGGCCAGCTTGGTTCGCTGGTTATGCATCTCGCTTCAATTTTATGGTACCAGCAGATTGGAGAGGTTCTCGAACGACGCGAGGAGTCCGGCTATGGAAGCAGCGAGTTGGTCAGTGCGCTCCTCTAACCTTGAAGCAGCAGAAGTGCCTGTGGTCACGAAGACAGGTGGTTACAGTTGGAGAGAAGATCTCGTAGGCGTTGTCAGCCAACGCAGCAAGACGATCTGATGACAACTCGTAAGCCGCTGCCGGAGCACGGAGGAATGACTGCGACGCGCGCTGTAGAAACATCTCCTCGAGCAAGGAGCCCTGCGTGCTGACGTCGCCCTCACCCGAAAGCCGCCAAATACTGCTGAGCAGTTGTGAAGGACGCCAGTTGACAAGTTATTCACAGGTGAGCAGCTAATGGAGGCGTACGCGTCTGGCTTGCATTATGCGTTCCATAATCGTCCGCTTGAGTCTGGTAGGGCGCTTCGCCTAGCGCTCGACAATAACATTGGCAACCTTTTGAGCCACGTCTGATGGCAGAAAATAGAAGAGGTGGTAGTACCGTGGGGTGTCGGAGGTAATGCGGTGAAGACAGAGCTGCGCCTCCAGCTGAGCGAAGAGCTCTTAGACGGTGTTTGGGAAAACGGCTGCACGTGGAGCTGGGCCATTGCCACGTCAGCCTGGCTTGCCCGAGTGGCGTGTGGAAGGTCGTCTGGTGCTGTAATGTCAGATGAGTTCCTGTCTGCGTGCCGAGTCAACCCTGTAAGAAACGCACATCACAACAAGACGCCTAACTCCGAAACCCATCTTGTCATTGTTTTTATTCCTTTGAGATATGGCGCAACCCGATCTGTGGTATCGGCCATGAATCAGGCTGCGGAGAGACAATCTTTTTTTATGAGTTAAATAAGGTGAAATGAAATAAGTATCTTGGAAATGTTAACGAAAATGTATACTGTTACATATATGTAATCTCAAATATCTCAATATTACAGTAACAGTTATGTCTGCATAAGAAGAGAGAAGGGCAATTTTAGCGTGCAATTCTTTTGTCTCCCGCAGAGGGCTTCACAAACGTTCGTGTGGCTGTAACCCGTCTGCCCACCGTGTTGTTCTCGTGCGCACACCACGCACCACTCATGTATATTTTATTTTTTGTCTTATGCTTGCTAATTCTGCACGCCTCTTTAAGCTGTCTGAAGAGGGCGCTACAAATACTTTTTTGCGGTAAGCTTTATTTTCGCGCCAACTTGGGTCACTGGGTATGGGCGCTCTCAACGTTTTAAAAAAATGTTGTCGCAGTTTCACCTGAAAGGCGAAGCATCAATTGCGATAGCAAATTTGTAGAGAGCTATACGGAGTAATGATATTAGCTTTATCAGCTGTATAAACTTGGACATGCAGCAGCAGCGGCAACACGCAGAACTCCTGTCGACGCCGTCGGCGTTTTGCCCGCGTTCGCTCAAAATGCGTGCGGCGTTGGTGACTGTTGCCGGAGCCTGATATAAATAGGCACTTGGTGCCACAGCTAAACGTCGCCTCCCTTTCCTCCCCCTCCCCCCCCCCTCCCCCACGGCCTCTCGCGCGTCGGAAGAAGACGCCTTTGCTCCACATATATGGTGATTGTAAAGGAGGAAAGAGACGCCTACTTCTGCAACCCTTAAGCGAGCACGGCGCAGAACGCGCGTTTGTTCTCCGCCGTGCGTTCACTCCCCGTGAAAGCGCGCGCCCCTCGCGCCCTTTCACTCGCACATATACAGCGTTCGGCACGCGGCGACGATTTCATCTCCATTGACGTCATACGGAACCTCACGGCGACGGCGACGCCGACGGCAGAAATCTGCTTTTGAGTGTCCATATAATTGCTATCGCAATAAAACGTTGGCCACTCTTCAATAAACCTTTTTTTGCGCTAATTTGAGTAACTGGGTGTGTGCCATTCTTCAATGAACAGCTTTCACGCAAGTGGCCACCGCGACCCGCCCAGCTTGATCCAGGAGGCCCTTCTGGGCCTCGAGATCAGCAAGAGCGAGGATGGCCTCCCACAGCTCCCTTAGCAAGGTGAGTACCAAAGGTGAAATAATAGTCTTAGGTCTTTTGGCGCACTTCCATTTTACGTGAGCTTGGCGGGTCGCGGTGTCCACTGGAGTCTTGGAATAGGGACCCACCCTGAACCGCTCTCCTTTTTTTTCATCAATAAATCTTTATTCCTCCTTTCACGCCAACTATGGCCACTGGGTATGCGCCAAGTTGGGTGACGTTCTTCAAAGAACTTCTTTGACGCCAACTTGGGTCAGTGGATTTGTGCCACTGGGCATGAGCCGCTGACTAATGAGCCTCTTTTACCCCAACCCTGGTCACCGTGTGCATGCCATTTGGTATGTGCCCGCTCTTCAAATAAAAATAGCAAAAAAAAAATCCTTGAACTTTTTATGGTGTTCAGAGGAAAAAAACCCTCGCTAAAATTGAAGCACTATTCTTGAATAAAGAATCGCACACGCGCCCCGCGCGGACTTCGCGGCGTCGTCGCTAGATGGCCCCGCACGTCAATTCAAAGGAGAAAGGAGCCCGCAAGAAAGGAGCCTGGCTGAATTCACAATTTTACGTTCTTTACGTTCTACGGTGGTGATGATGATGATGATCTATTTCTTGGTCAATCCCCCATAGTGGGTAGGAGCCACGGGCTTGATAGAAAACAACAAACCTCCATACATGACGCGTTTTGGCGGTGGCAATACGGTTGTTCGCCACATTTCTTCAATGCTAATCACATTAACGTCAACATTAATAGTGAAATCGGTCCTGCCGGAATTTTTTCTTTATTGTGCTTTAAAGTAAGTGCGCACATACCATTTTTAACTTAAAAGCAATTTGATGCTTTGATGGAAGGTCCCAAGTGAAATCACAGAATCCATAATAGGAGGTTGGCGTTGAATGGGGAGAAAAAGGGTGGAGAAAAAAAAGTTCGTCATCATCATCATTATCAGCCCATTTTATTGCGAATGCAATTATATGGACACTTCAACCGGACTTTGTCGTCGGCGTCGCCATCGCCGTGAGGTTTCGTATAAAGTCCAAGGGCGATAAAATCGTCGCCGCGCGCTATCACGGAGAGCGAACGCACGGCAGAAAGCAAACGCGACCGTCGCGCGAAAGGCCGTGGGGGTATGGGAGGGAGGGAAGCGGGGCGACGATGCTCTCCGGCACCAAATGCGTATCTTGCAACCGGGCGTAAGAGGAACTTACCACTCCATCTCCCACGCGAAAGCAAGAAAGCGGGAGGGCCGCTCGGGAGGGAGGGGGGGGGGGCGCAGCTTCTACTCTGCCAACAACTGCGCTCGTACTTTGCCCGCGGCTGTGGCGGTCGCCCGCACCGTCTGTTATCTCCACACGGCTCTGACCTTTGTATGCGCTGTGCATTCGCCGCTCAGTTTCCGTTGAAGCGATAGACCGCACGAACCTTCGCCCGCTCGGGCGGCTGCGCTTGCTGCCAGCGTTTTGACGGTCGTTGTCTGCGGTCATTCAGTGTGATCTATTCATGTTTGCTTGTGCGCGCTGACACCACGCTTGTTAATTCCGTTAGTAAGCGAATGTGTCTAAGTTTGTGCAGCCGATGTACACTATCCCTACTCCGAATAGTTCTCTACTAATTTGCTATCGCAATTGATGCTTCGCCTTTCGGGCGAAACTGCGACATTTTTTATGTGCACTGCAGGATGAAGGCCTCTCCCAGCAATCTTCAATTACCGCTATCTTGAGCTAGCTGATTCTAAATTTCGCCTGCAAATTTCTCACTTTCATCACTCCGCCTAATTTTTTGCAGTCCTCGACAGCGCTTCCTTTCCCTTGGCAACCATTCTGTAACTAATGCTCCACTGGTTACCTGCCTTATGCATTACATGGCCTGTCCAGCTTTCTCATTTTCTCTTAATGTCAATTAGAAAATCGGCTATTGCCGTTTGCTCTCTGATTCACACCGCTCTCTTCCTGCCTCTTAAGGTTACACTTAACAATTTTCGTTCCATCGCTCTTTTCTCGAGCCTATGTTAGCCCTGGCAGAATGCAATGATTGTACACTTTTCTTTCCAGCGACTGTGGTAAGCTTCCAATAAGGATTTGGTGATGCCTGCCGTATGCAATCGAACCCATTTTTATTCATCTGTAAATTTTGTACTCATGGAAATCCCTTTTCATTTATAGTAAACTTATGTAAAGTTTCTTCCCATTTCCTCCTAACTCTCAAAAAAAGTTTAAAAACCAAATACGAATGTACACAGGTTCGTTTGCATTTCCACTTTTTTTTTCGGAAGGGGATTGGAGGAAGTCTCTCTCAAGAGACGTCGTGCCGGGGCGGTCCTTACACCAGCCATCACTTGTGATTAGGGTCAACCATGTGAAGATGCATTCCAGTGCCCCACGTACTCAGCTGCTGCGTCGGCAGCGGGTGCCCGTCGTCTACTAAGAACAACGACATGGGACACAGACAGCCCGCGAAAGCGTACAAAAAGTGTGAAGATAAGAACTGACCAACCTGAAGACTGACCACGTGGCCGAACTGACGAAGTTAGGCCACGTGGCAACGCAAGCGAAAAGCCGAGGACACCCAAGCAAATATTATTCGTTGTAAATGCGAAACTATTACTGTCCATTTGAACGCCGCTGAGCGGTCCTTGCACTTTTGCTCTGCGAGTAATTTTTCGAGTTTTGCTGCGGGGTATGTTAATATGCCTTGCAGGTCCGCTGTTGTCTCACTGCATCGGACCGACGCATCTGCACTTCACGTTTCTGTGCCTAAGGCTCAGTACGTTCCTCTGGGCTCATCGCCGCTACTCGACGCCACACCGCTTCGCGTTTTCGAGCCAACAGACGCTCGTGTTCTGAGCCACACTTCGCGGCATATCGAAGACGTTCTGCGTCGCGTCGCGAGGCGCCACCAGCGCGCCACCCAGGCGTGCTGGTGACGTGGCGTCGCGGCGATGCCCTCTCCCCTCACGCAATACCTGTCGGGCTATCGCGGCAGCAGGTGTTCCACTTCGCCCGCTATGTTCCGTCGATGCGCGTTCGTGACATGGCGTCGCAGCCAATGGGAATTTTGGTGCTATTTTGCTGCTACCGGCGACGCCTGAGTTTTCGCTCAAAGGGCCATATGATGCTTGCGCATCAATAAAAATATATGAAGTAAACGTAAAGATGGTACTTGACGTTTCGAAGCATGGTATTATGATGTGGAGTAAAAGAAACAAAAGACAGAGGCTGATACTGATTCTATTCACTCGAATAAAATATAGAAAAAGTTACGTAGGAGGAGCTTTGTGTGAATTCTATGGCATGCATGAAACGGCGATGTTTCACGGGAGAGTATCACGCGAAGGGTAATAGAAGGAGCTGACAAAAAGTGTCTTACCAGAAGGCACCTACTCGGCAGTAAAAATTTACGGCAGGCTAAGAATGAAGAAAGGAATCATTCAATAAACAAAAATAAATGAAAGGTAATTTCTGTGGACCTTTCAGTAGGGTGAATAGATTGAGTCTATTGCATTATTCTTTAGCAGGCACAACAACATGCTGTCGTAGATGGCTTTACAATAGGCAGCTCAGTGATTACAATATACGGATCTTTCCAGGGTGAATGCTCAAAAGGATCACTGAAATTTTCTTCTGCCCATGAATAGGGAAGCATTGGCTAAGTAAAGGCCGAAGAAGAAGACGAGAAGGCTTTGGAACGTCATTGCTAAAAGGAGACTCTCACGTTAAACACATCTTCCTCATTATTACCACTAGACCACATTAGTTTCATATTACGGCATCTTAGTTAAAATTGGCACGACCACGTTTCAAGAAAAGAAAACAAAAGAAAAACAATTTAAAATCGTTATTAAATAAATGAACGTAGTACTGACGAATAAATTAACAGGAACCAAGGAATTCCAATTATGTTCCCATTGCGAACCATCGCCAATGCCCCCTCGTGGGCACGCGCCATAAGTTGAAGGAAGAAGAAGGAGCGCCCCCCAACCAGGTTGTTCTCTAAATTGCCGTGGCACCGATACTGTTCCCACTAACGGTCTCTTGTTCATAAAAACAGGTTTTTGCGGCGCATATTTGGCCCACTGACTGTGTCCTATAGCGGTCCGAAGGAGCTCGACGTGATCCTGTTTTGCAGGCTGCTTCTGTTTCGTTGAGTATGGGTAAGCCTCCAGCTGTATTCCTTCAGTACAAACGTTATGCAGCGCATTACGAACACTGTCCCCTCGTTGCCTAGGTAGACTCACTGCTGACTTGTTTTTGCGAGGACTCTGATAACCGAGTGTTCTGAATCTGCTATAAATGCGCTATGAAGGATCTCAGTGGAAATGTGCATGAAGAATAGCCACGAAGAAATAGCGCACTGGTGCGTGGCTTGAGCGATGCGACCAATACAAAGAAGTGAAAGTACAAGAGCGCAGAACGCGCACCAAGATGTCTGAGCTTTTGCGATGCTTGCCTAATTGCTGCATGTGAGTACGACTCTTACCAACAACCCCTAGGTGGTGTTGCTTTTACGCGCAAGCGTGGAGGTAAGACACCGCCGAAGGAGGTAGGCTCCTGAAGGCGGAGAAGTGAATCACCGCTTTCGCGCCTTTTCCGTTAGTGCTCTAACGCCGTGGTGCTCGCTGTGCATGTCCGCGGCATCCATACGCTTGCGCGTAATCCGTGTTTATGAAGAGAAACGTCACTGTCAACTTTTATTCGACTTTTCTCGTCAGGCATGCGTATGTAAGCTTCTTGGATGTGAGAATTATGATTCACTGTTTTAAAGCGAATATCTTTGTTTGGTCTGTTCGGCCGTTTTTGTAGTTTGTGGTGGGACACTGTCTAAAAAACATTCGTTTGCTTGCTCGCTCTCTCGCATACTCCTTGTCTCGCTTGTTAATTTAGTGTGTTTGTTAGGGCTATTCGCTTCAATTGGTAATCATTGTCGATGTTTTCTGCTTACTATCTATTGTTTGGAAGCAATACCTTTTCAACTTTTTTTTACGCTGTAGCCCAATCAAGTTGTGAAGCAGCTAAGTTAGCAGAAACGTTTTTTTTTGTTCTTAACTAAAAATAAACCGGTGTTATGGAGTGATATTTCAATATTTAGCTCACAGAAACCTTTTTATCAATATTTATTTTGCAGATGGAAGATGAGAGCTTTCATTTTGAGCCACTTCCAGTGGGTGTACAATAGACGCAGTATAACAATTTTAGCTGCGCCAAATAGGTGAAGAGAAGCAGAAATTTTAATCTCAGGAGGGGTTTCTTACGCATATTTTATTACAGAGGACTATACTTGTGGATGTGATCAAAACAACAGTTTATGTGTATACACACAATAAAAAGGCACATTGAAAGACATGAAACTACGTAGGTAGTTAAGCGGCTTTAGTATTGTGATGCAAATTCATTTGATTAAATTATATGGTTTAACAACCCAAAACAACTCAATGGTTACGAGAGATGCTGTTTTCTTGTACACGAGGCACGGCAGGAGAACTCTTTCTAATTTTGGCAATGTGAAACGAGGCCGTGGCAACCCTGAATTGAACCCCCCACTACGCACTTAGATGCAGAAAGCCATACATAGTTATGGAATCACATCTGCGCTTGATGTAAGTTTAAATACCAACGAATAAATGCATTGCCAAAACAAGTTTCAGTTAATGGATGGCTTTAGTTGGTGGCACTTTGCCTATTACAGACTTTCCCAACTGGTTTAGTAGCTCTTCTGTCAGCGGCAATTTCATAATTAGGAATCCTTTGCCGGAGAGTCCCCCATATATCGCTGAGGTTCTCTAAAGACGAGGTTTAACAATATAATTGCATAGGAAGGAAAACTTAACTATTCATTGTCAAACTCATCTGATGAAGAGCTGTGGCATAATTCACTGAGATATGCTGCTTTGCTGGAAGAGTTGTGCGCTATGTGCTAAACTAAAAATTTAGGCTTTCAAACAATTAACACTCAAGCAAGTCATATACGCCATCAAATCTTTATGGTTGGATTCATGGTGTTATGCATAACTATATCCGCCTGCTGCACACCAACTCATACACTGAGTGAGTGACTGCATTGCTGAGTACATCCCTGGCTCGTTTGCGCCCTCACTCACTCACTCACTCACTCACTCCCTCACTCACTCACTCACTCACTCACTGGTGCGCGCCCTCACTCAAACTCACTCACTCACTGGTGCGCGCCCTCACTCAAACTCACTCACTCACTGGTGCACGCCCTCACTCAAACTCACTCACTCACTGGTGCACGCCCTCATTCACTCATTCACTCGTATTATCACTGCGTAATGCCTCGAGCATCATCAGCATCAAACACCATCAATATAATGGCTCCATCTTGTATAAATTTCAAGCTACGATAACAAGTGACTGTAGGCTGGCATGCCATGGTATGGTGACCTCGTGCTTAGCAATCCAACACCATAGCGGATAAGCTACCACGGCGGGTATGTCGTAGACGAGCTACACATGCAACTTCAAAATACACGTCTTTGTGTCGGTAGTGTTAGTAAAAATCTAGTCTTAGTCGCTTTCACGCTACCGTCGTAGGGCGCCAACATCGCTTTAGCCAGCCGCGTTAACATGTCCGCAATAGAGATTATAGTCTAAGGCAATGAGAAGTTTGGGGGTATCAATAACAACCGAAGCGTACAAAAACAAAGTTCCGAATAGTGGTTGAGAAAATCTGATGCTGGGAATTGTGTATTTTTTAAAGATAGGTAGGAAATTAGGCAACATAACAACAAGAGCTTGGTGGTGCAACCCACCTCCCCGTTTTAAAGGGAACGCTCTTAGCATCCACCCATCCACCCATCGTGAATTCAGGGGAATTGACCAAGAACACGCAGATACCCATTGACTTACCCAGAAACCCGATTTGAGTTTTTGGGCACCTACTCAGTGGTATGTTTCTCGTGGCCCAAGTTGTCTACTCCCCAAGAGAGCACCCGCAAAGTGAGCGGTAAGCGACAAATAGCGTTTCGCTTTAGGACTGCTTCCTTCAGGGGCCGACGTGTCTCGCTTATGTCAAGTACATTAGGACTGGCTTAGTGTACGCAAGAAAACACGTTAGCGTTATCAAAAAGATACAAATACACCTTATCCGAATGCATCTTAACCTGGCACGCGTTTCTATCAATTCAACACACAATCAATTTAATTTCAAGAGAGACCGAATTTGAGGTATATTTTAGCCTATATTATTAGCAAGCTGCTTTGCATTGTGAACTGCGTATGTAATGTTTGTATTACGTCTTTCACTTCCTTAAAGATGGCTGCGAGCCATTCTCATTGTCTAATTATAACGAATTGTGCTGTTATGTTGTCTTTCAGAAGACGCAGAAGCAGCCCCAGTAAGCATTAACCTGACACGGACATTTTTCTTTCTCCTTAATGCCTGATGAGTGCGTCCTTATAATGAAATAAGATACTGGTCCTAAAGCTGTCTGGCCACTGGTACTATTCTTTTGAATGAAAGCTCGCTGACGCCCATATTATGCCAGAAATTATCAACCAGGAAATAGCATTTGTGTCTGATTATATTATTATATTCGCTTTAGAGGTCCACTTTTATTATTATTAGTGTGTAGGAGGCATACAACTTTGGATTAAACTATGCTATTATGGCGCATCTCTGTTGGAAAAGGCAAATGTGATTAGCCAGAAAGTAAACGCGATTTGAACGAATGTGGCGATCGGCTTGCTTGTTATACCACGAAATAGAGAGGGAAGACTCACAAAAATCTGTTCGAGTGGGTGTGGCAAGTCCAACAACTTGATCGGACTTGTTGCAGAGGCACGATTTCTGCATCATCGCATGACGAAAATTGATGCCTACAACTTTCATTGTTGCATCGGGAGCGCATGTATGAGCTGAGATGCAGTATCACTAGAAAACGTTAAAGGTTAGAGTAAAACCTCGCTACGAGTACAAGGAAGTTGTAAAGAATGCACATCGTTTTGTTCAATATACTTCGTTATAACGATTGTCTACTGTTACACTGACAGGAAAGACGGGGTGTGCCGTTTGTACCACTGGCTTACCCGACGAAAAACTACTTGGCACACTGTGGCTGAGGATCGCAAGGGACTGTTTTCAGCTATTCTTTGTTAGCGAGATGACGGCTTGATATAACTAGCTCTTAACGCTAATCCATCTTTGTCGCGGTCGTGTGCGCTCAAGTAGCGGGGAAACAGGTCTTGCAGTGTTTCATGAGCGTGCGGGCTGAACACTATATAAACCTCTGATTCCGTTGAATGCTCTTCGCCGTACGTGAGCGGACGGTTATAAGCAACTATTCACGCTGATGAACAGTGATGAGCGTTGCACTGAATTGCAGGCTGGCGACGCTGTACGGGCACCATCAAGAAACGCTGATTAGCCGAGCCATTGCCGTGATTGTGTGGAAGGGTCGTTATTTGAAGCGGTATATTTTATTCATTATTTTTCGCCACGCCATCTGCTCGATCCCTGCGATAATAGCGGCGCGGCTTCGTCTAAGCCAATGATAAAAGCTTAAATCAATGGAAACTACCTGGGTTACTTTACAATTTTCTCTTGGTTGCACGTGTGCAGCGGGTTAACGTGACCGCGGTTAGATGACCTATCACGTACCTGATGCATTGTGAAGATCAAACGAAGGAATTGCGGTAGAAACCGTCTCGCAATAACTGCAGTTGACATTAGTGCGATCAGTATTCGAACAATGTAGCTACGTACTTCATTTCTGAAGATACCTTTTACTATAATCTGCAGTGGTCATTCTGATGTTTACATTGCTTCGGCTAGTGCGACACACATTCTCTCTCTCCGGGATCGGCCCACTTTGCTGACACTCGGCCACCAGCGTCGGCCATGACCACGAAGGCATGATGACTCTATGACGACGACGCAGTGACGACATGAATGACGCAGGAATGACGTCGATGGAACGGCGAAGGTCGTATGACGTCGAATGGGATGACGTTTCAGAAATGGTGACGATAGTACAACGACGATAGCCTTAAGGCAATGGCATCCCGACGACCCCATGACGACGATGGTATGACGAGAATCGGATGACGAAGTTTGAAGGGTGGTGATGGATGGAGCACAACTACATCATGATGACGACATGACAATGATTGCATGACTATCAGATGGGATGACAACGGTTACACGATTACTATTGACTGACGGCAGCATAAATATGGTCGAATGATGAGGAAGTATGGCAGAAAAATAGGTGGGATAATGAAATTAGAAAATTTCCAGGTAGAAATTGGAATTAGCTATAGCGCAAGACAGGGGTTACTGGAGATCGCAGGGAGAGGCCTTCACCCCGCAGTGGACATAAAAAAAGGCTGATGATGATGAAGAAGACGGAAAGACGTGGATAGAATGGAAAAGGCGGCATGACGACTGTATGATGACGACGGCACGAGGACAGCCGGATGAGAAAGCTGGAATGACCACGGCGGCAGTACGTCTACTAGCACATGCCTAGTGGCACAAGCTAATAGTCAACTTGAGAATTTGAGTCACTGGGCCAGCGTAAGAAGATAGATAGATGGATAGATAGATAGATCTCAAAGTACCTGAAGTAGTGAAAGTATAGTAATCCCAATATTACAAACGGCGGAGTGTGTGCCCGAAGCAGAATCTAAGGTTCAATGCACGCTGTCGGCCACTCATGTTTGTCCAAATGAACACGCAAATGTTTTAACGCAGAGTGCGGTGCTGGTTGCCCCACTGCTATAATTTTCCCGAATGCAGCGGGTCCGGTGACGAAGTAAGCATCGAACAATATAGTATAGTCTACAATATCGCTGTAGCACGGCATGGCCTACTCTCTGCGTGAATACTATGTTTGCGCGCATGTGGACAGGAATGACTGGCCGACAACGTGCACTGCACTGTTAGTTACGCTTCGGGCACGTATTCAGATGTTGGAATTTCATTTGACCTCGACAGCTACATTCGTGCCGCGTGCTGTGCGCCATAGAGAACGAGTGCGGTGCGAGGGGTATAAGTGGTAGACTACCGCCGACTCAGCAGCGGAACCCGTTTGGCGATTTGCTGGTTATCTGACTTATCGCGGGAGTCTCGAACTGCTGATACAGACAAGTTGGGAGGAGTATGAAGAGCCGCCATATTTGAGATTAACCCGCTCGAAATTATGAGCAAATCTTGTAAATGAAGTAAAGAAGGTTCGTTAAGTCCATTTGAAGGAAATCCTTGCTTCGTTCAAGCGTGATTTAAAATGCACCGGTTTCTATGGTAATTTCAAGGATAAAGCAATTACTTCGTTATATATTCTACTTTGCTATAACTCGTTTTCTTGTAACGAGGCTTTGCGTATTTACAGTTGCGATCCCACATTATTTAGAAATCAGCAAATTGCCTTCGCTCAGGAGAGGTAATGTTAAGGAAAAAAAATACTGACATTTACAATAAGGCCTAGATGTGTTTTGTTTGTCAAAAGGGTCAGTCAAGGAGACACAATCTCTCTAAGGCTGTTCACTGGAACCTTAGAAGAAGTATTCAAGCTCTTAGACTGGGAAGGCTTAGGAGTGAGGATCAACGGCGAATATCTCAGCAACCTTCGGCTTGTGCTGTGCATTGTGCTATTCAGCAACAATGGGGACGAATTAAAGCAAATGATTGAGGACCTTAACCGAGAAAGTGTAAGAGCGGGGTTAAAGATTAATATGCACCAGACAAAGATAATGGCCTGGCAAGTGAACAAGAATTCAGGATCGCCACTCAGCCTCTACAGTCTGTAAAGGAGTACGTTTATCTAGGTCAATAACTCACAGGCGACCCTGATCATGAGAAAGAAATTTACAGAAGGATAAAATTGGGTTGAAGGGCATAGGGCAGGCATTGACAAATCCTGACTGGGCGCTTACCACTGTCGTTGAAAAGAAAAGTGTACAATCATTGCATTCTACCGGTGCTAACCCTTGGGGCAGAAACTTGGAGGTTAACAAAGAAGCTCTAGAACAAGTTAAGGACCGCACAAAGAGGGATGGAATGAACAATATTAGGCCTAACGTTAAGAGACTGGAAGAAAGTGGTGCGGATCCGAGAAGAAACGGGGATAGCCGATATTCTAGTTGATATTAGGCAGAAAAATTGGAGCTGGGCAGGCCATGTAATGCGTAGGACGGATAAGCGGTGGACCACTAGAGTTCCAGAATGGATGCCAACAGAAGGGAAAATCCGCTGTGGTTGCTCAGTGGCTATGGTGTTGGGCTGCTGAGCGCGAGGTCGCGGGATCGAATCCCGGCCACGGCGGCCGCATTTCGATGGGGGCGAAATGCAAAAGACCCGTGTACTTAGGTGCACGTTAAAGAACCCCAGGTGGTCCAAATTTTTCTAAGTCCCCCACTACGGCGTGTCTCATAATCAGATCGTGGTTATGGCAAGTTAAACCCCATAATCTAAGAGAAGGGAAGCGCAGTCAACGTCGGCAGAAAACTAGGTGGGGTGAAGAAATCAGGAAATTGGCAGGCAAAAGTTGGAATCAGCTAGCGGAAAAAGGGGTAATTGAAGATAACAGGGAGCGGCCTTCATCCTGCCGTGCACATAAATACAGGCTGACGATGATGATGATGATGATGATGATGTGTTTTGTGACGCGGTCATGACCTCTCCACCGTGGCCAACTTTACATGTTGTGATACGAAGTTTATCAGGGGCCACATTCGCAAAGCTTTCTTTTCGTAAGAATTGTTCTCCATTATCCGCCCTCGCTGATGATATGTTCGACTTCAAGATTGTGCAGCGGATTATCTTATGAGTAGTTATGGCTTAAGAACCTTTTTGTGAATTCGGGGGCAGGTCCTTAGCCCAGTCGTATTGAAATTTTCCACAATCCAGGAGGCTGCGACCAACCACCACAGTAGCCACCACAGCAGCCACCACAGCAGCCGCGACAGTGACCATGGACCTCACCGAGACAATGTCCACGCGGGCTCCACAACTGCTCTCGGCGCTGCCGCTGCCGTCGGAGAGCCATCCGTATCACGGCTGAACGTAATAGGGTGAGATGTACTAGAAACGCAGTGTTCCGTCTTATCGTACGCAATGCGCAGACATATTTCTTAAGAAACAAACCCAAACACAACGAGCGCAACTATTGCACTCACCGTGACATACTTCACGATACAAAAAGACGGGTACACGAAAGGAACACGAACAACAACACGTGTGGTAACTACCAAATGTTTTACCATGGAGAAACACCCAATTATATATACTGTAGCGAACGGGAATGCCCGGCGCTGCAGTCACATCGCCACTCGTCCGGGAGGCGCGAGCTCGAGAAGCTGGAGGAACAGTCGACGGGTTTGCAGGAAGCGGATAAGAGCCATAATCTAGGCATCCTTGCGTTGCTCCGAAGCCATGTCGCAGCCTGCTGGGAACGAAAGTACTTGGTCAACGGCAGAGAGGCAGACATTGCTTTCGGTTGACACGGGTGAACGGGAAAGCGCATTGGCATCGGTGTGGCGGTGGTCAAACCTGCAGACGACTCGCACATCGAAATTTTGCAACCGCAAAGCCCAGCGAGGCAATCAACCTGAGGAGTCTATCAACGAGCACAGCCAACAAAGTGCATGGTGGTCTGTAATTACGTCGAAGGGGTGGCCATAGAAGTAGGGTCGAAATTTACCAAGTGCCCAGATTATGGCCAAACGTTCCTTCTCCGTAACGGAATAATTCCTCTCTGCTTTGGTGAGGGTGCAGATTGCGTATGCAACGACGTACTCGTCGAATCTAGATTGGCGCTGCGCGAGCACAGCGCTGAGTCCAACACCGCTGGCGTCGGTGTGTACTTCGGTCGGAGCTGTCGGGTCGAAGTGACGCAGTATAGGGGGTGAGGTCAGTCGACGACGCAACTCTTGGATGGCATCGCCGCAAGCGCGCGACCAGGCGCAATTGTACAAGTCGAACCATAGAAGCTGATTAAAGGGAGCGGTGATGGTCGCAAAATTCTGAATGAAGCGGCGAAAGTAAGAACAGAGGCCAAGGAAGCTGCGAAGTTCTCTTACGGAGGAAGGTTTTGGAAAATCAGCAACTGCACGGAGCTTGGCGGCGTCAGAAAGAATACCGTGTTTAGATACTGCCTGGCCAAGGATGGTGAGCTGACTTGCGTCAAAGTGGCATTTCTTCAGGTTGAGCTGAAGGCCGGTGGCAGTAGGCACTGTAACACTTCCTCCAGCCTACAGAGATGAGTGGGAAAATTAGGCGAAGAAATAACCCCATCATCTAAGAAGCAGAGGCACGTTTTCCACTTGAGACCATGCAAAAGGTTTTCCATCATACGCTCAAATGTTGCGGGGGCGTTGCAAAGCCCGAAAAGCCATGACACGAAATTCACATAGGCCATCTGGTGTGTTACAAAGGCCGTTTTAGGTTGATGTTCGGGTGCCATTGGGACTTGCCAATAGCCTCTGCGTAAGTCGATAAAAGAGAACTCCGCGCCTTGGAGACGGTCAAGGGTGTCGTCAATTTTCGGAAGAGGGTAAATATATTTCCTAGTTATTTTGTTAAAACGACGGTAATCGACACAGAATTGAATCGATCCATGGCTCTTCTTGACAAGAACAACGGGAGATGCCCAAGGGCTATTCAAAGGCTGAATGACTCCGCGCTTGAGCATGTCAGCTACTTGATCGTCGATAACACGGCTCTCTGTTGCGGATACAGGATATGGTGTTTGTTGCAGTGGCGCACTGGTACCCGTGTCGATGCAGTGACAAACAGTTGACGTGCGGCCCAAGGGAACATGATGGCAGTCGAAAGACGAACGGAAGTTTTCGAGAAGGCGTAGAAGGCTGGGCACGTAGGGAAACAGTCAACGTGTCGGCGATGGAGCTATGTATAACACCGGGCGAAGTCGACTCCTGCATTGGGTTACAGGTCACTCCGGAGACCTCATGACTAGAGATAGAACTAGTTGGCATGCCAAAGATGGCAGCAGGGTCGACACACTGGACACGGCCAACGCACTCCCCACGAAGCAGTGAGAGGACAGGACAATTGGTTGGAGACGAGCTGCCTGCTGACGCTGGCATGAACGTCCAAAAGAGCGAAAGGCAGCGGGGGACATTTGGGACGAGCGATAATGGCAGATGGCGTAAGAAGTGCGCTGGCATCAGCAACAATGTTGCATGACACTGTGGCAAGGGCAGAGGAGTGCGGTGGAATTGTAACGTCTTCGGCAACAAATACTCTATCTTCAGGTTCACGAGCGTCATGGAGCGGGGCGTCGCACAGCGCTTGAAATTCTACTTCAGCACAAGAACAGTCGATGACGGCCTTATTAGCGGAGGGGAAGCCCCAGCCCAAAATAACATCGTGGGAACAAGAACACAGCACCAAAAATTCGATGATGTAGAGGAGGCCGTTGATGACAACGCAACCAGCACACGCAGGTGCAGGCGTGATGAGGTCTGCGCTGGCAGTACGAAGTGATTCGTTTGAGAGTGGCGTCGTATACTTTCTGAGCAAACCGCAAAGTTGGGCACAAATAACTAAAACTGCCGCACCAGTGTCGACAAGGGCGAGTGCAGCGACGCCGTCCACATATACATCAATAACATCAGTTGGAGAAGGAGAGGCCTTGGTCTGTTAATGGGTGACGCAGTTCTTGCCTCTGGAACTCAGCACGGACGAAATCCTTCATCTCGCAAAGCAGGGAGTCCATGTCAGGAGCGGTGGCCATGCTCGCGAGGGTTCTGTCGGACACAGGTGGGCACCGCGTGAGAAGACGCTGTATGCAGAGCTCGTCGAAACTCTGGCGAAGCTCAACGACCTCAGAAACAGTGCCAGGGTTTTTATAGCGAAGCTATATACTTTTACCAACCAACGGTTCTTTCGTGTGCCCAGCAAAAAACAGATAAGGTCCTTGTTGTCAAAAAGAAAAAGTACAAAACAAGCATCAAAATCACATGACAGATGATAAGGTTCCTGTTGTAAGCAATTGAAGGCACAAAACAACATATCTTCGTTGCCATATCTTCAGCCCGCAGAAATCGGTCTAGCCACACAACCAAGCGCTTGTTTTCCGAGAAAAAAATAACTGTCAGCCCTTCCACTGAGGTGGAGATGGAAGACCAGCGAAGCTGTGCTATGGTGGGAATTTGCATTTCCAATTATGACTATTAAGATGTGATGGGGAAATTGGTTATTTTAACTATTAATGAATGAGAAATATATATGAGCCGGTGGTTTTCATTTATTTAGTGACTACAGGACCCATGGTCTTATGGTCGCTACGGTACACCGCCATAGGGTGTACGGCGAAGGTTGGCACGTTCTTCATGAACACGTCACCAACGCCGCGCGCGTTCGGTGCGAACGCGGGCAAAACATCGCCGCCGTCGACAAAAGTTGCGCGCGTTGTTTGTTTGACCGTACACAACCGCTGTCGAAACGCTGGCTACGTGGCTGAACGGCTAAACGCCATTGTCGACACTGTTAGCGGGGAGGCGAGCGAGAGCCCAGAAAGAGTCGGCGGCACATGCGGCAGAGGCCGGCAGGGCTGCGCGCATGCGCCGTAGTGAGAGAGTGGGCACGCACACGCCCACACACACACACACACACACACACACACACACACACACACACACACACACACACACACACACACACACACACACAACACACACGCACACGCACACGCACACACACACACCATCACGTGCCCCTTCCTATGTCTGAATTTCTGAACGCTCACAAATTTCTCAATTTCTAGCGCGCGAAAGTATACGCCGGCTCAAATAGGCAAAACAAAATGAGGGGACTACCAACAACTTAACTTCCATAAGAATTCAATTGCCAGCTTAACTCAACTGACAGTTTCCTTATTTTCTCGCTTTATGTACGTAACACCATCCCCTTAACCATGCACCCTTCTTGGCTGCTATATGTTTGTTTCATACTGATCAAAATCGCGCAAGCAGAGGAAACAGAGCTGTGTAGGAAATAGCACCCTCCTGAATAGAATCGATCCAGTTTCAGTTCGACGAAGCGTATTACAGGGTGTCCCACGTAACTTGTGCCAAAGTTAAATAATTGAAGAGTACCGCGTGGCTAGACAGAACTGAAGTAATCATGTATGACGCACCTTGGACCACGTCAGGCTATTTTTGTGCGTTTTAAGAATTAAATAACCTCTCAATAAATCACTTCTCAAATATTATAATGAGACGAAAACTGTCAACCACAAAAATTGCCGATCCATCTTTCTGTTGCTCAATACGAGCAATATGGCAGAAGTTACGTGGGGCACCCTGTAGATGTTCCATCATTGCGGTGACAAAGCTCTCTTTGTACTTAAACAAAGGAATGTAGCGAATCCTAAAGAGGTTTTACAGCTATGGCTAAATGTACGCCATGTCCCATCGCTGCGACATGCTGCTAGAAACGCGGTCCGTATCTAGGGTTTTTATAGAGTGACCACGCAGCCACGCTGGCCCTACGTGGGACCAGCGTGGCCACAGTACAAGTGAACCGCAACTCTCTGTGTAGTCTACATTTGCCTGGGTTACTGTGCTGCTGCGATGGTGTTTACTTCAGAGAACTTATCGGCAATACAACGTGGGCGCGAATTTCGGCATTTTAGCTATAAGTATTCGCATAATGCACGACATTCGCAGAGGTATACCAAGCGTAACGACGCTGATCATCATCGCCGGAGTCCTGGGAACATTCCTGGTCTTACTGGCTGTCACTTATCAACTCAATCGTAGAACAGGTGAGTTGACAAACCAGCGCGTAGGTGAGATCAGCTTATTTCGTCTATAAGTTTGTAATAAAGCTGCGCCGTTTGCAGCGTATACTAATATTTAATAACAACTGCGCTCCTTGGTTTATCCAAGTGGAGAGATTTTGGCAAGCCACTACGGTGAGAAACTTATGTTTTTGTTCACTGTACGTTCAGGCTTGGCGTTTGGTTTAAACTTTGTGTTTTCTTTGATTCACGGACAGAAGACACAAGTGTTATGCCAACAACACCGAGAGTGCTACTTTCTTCGTTAGGGTAGGGTGGCTAGAATTGGGAGGTGTGAAAAGCGGCTGCGGAAACCGGTCCCTAAAGCATGCTGATGCCGCAAGGGGCGCTGTATGTAGGGGCGCCGTCAATGCGGAGCAGACAGCGTACTGCGTACACCGTACTGCTCGCGCCCGAGGAATCTCACTTGCGCTTTCTTGCGCGCACCAGTTTTGATCATTAGGCGACTTATTGTATTTTTTTTCTGAATGAGTGCACTAACATGTGGCGCATGATAACCATGCAACTTGTTCTTCGCTGATGTCCATGAAAGCATGCGCGTTGAGAGGGTATCAGGGTGAGACGTGGTGCGCACCCACGAGAAAGTGTGAATCTTATGACATGGTAGGAAGCGGCAGAAGAGCGCCTGATTTAGAAGGGAAAGTATATCGGAGAGCTCCACATTCATTCAGATCGTGTTAGGCTCCTCCTTTCAAGTGCATAAATGTCACAACATGAGACTTTTTTTTTTTACATTCCGCCACGATCCCAATCGAACCCACTTAGCCAAGAGTCGAATGTACTGCCTGTTCCTTTTTATTTTTTTGAAAGCATATTCAGCTGAAAAATAAATAAATAACTGATCAAAAGTTGAAATAAACGGATATATTAGCATTATGCATTATGTATTTACCTACAACTATAGAGAATTTGAATAACCAAACTTGTTCCTCGGGGAAACTGCAGGAATTCCAGCGATAACGGAGGCGCGAAGAAAAAATGAAGGGCGAAAAGGAAAGCAACAGATGAAGCAATGTACTACAGCACCAACCCTCTATAAAGCGAGGCGCATAACAAGAAAACCCTTCCAATAGTCTCTATCCAGAATTGCATCCAGGCACCATGCACCACCGTTAGCTTTTTTTTTCTGGTCCTCAGGGTAATTAACGTGCGTCGTACGCAACCAGAAAGCATGAATATGATCGCACAACAGCGACTACTTGCCTTCGCCACTCATCATTTATCTCCTATACTTCTTGCTCCTTGCAATATACTCGAACGCTATTGGCATCCGGTAGTTAATTATTGGCCACCCTTTCCAATGTTTTCGTAATGGTAAACGTCTGCTTGTTCCCAAAGAATTACGCGCGTGAAAATCACTTGTAGAAAGCTCGACTGACAACCCCTTGGATGCATCATTTTGTAAAAGCCGATGGTACAAAGAACCACTTCAAAGTCATGCTCCTACTATAGAGCTTTTATTTATCAGCGAAGGAGTCTGATAACTTCGCTAATGCAGCTTGAATGAAATAACATCCTTGATAAACACCGCTATTAATAGATTGAAACTAGTAAGCATGAACACTAATAGGCCGTGTATTGGGCAAGAAAGCGCACTTGATACCTTTCTGCGGTACAAAGCTTTTAAATGAGCATCCAATTGAGATTTAAATGCCCGCTACTTTTCTGCGGCAATTAGGACACATTTAAAGGAAAGTGTACTATACATTTACGCATTGGTGATTTGTTAATGCATGTTCAAGCTTACGTTGCGCTTCATACTTGCTTAGTGCTGCTTAGTGTGCAGTACGTTTGGTCTCGTTACGCTTTATTCGTTATGTTTCTCTATAGCACCTTAGCATTAATTTTAATTCCAATGTACTGTAATGTTTTGCTGTTTTTTTCCCGTTACATTTATGAATCACTGCGACTAATTGAAACCCGTTTATAATGCTTATTTAGTACCACAGCTCCCAAATGCATGACACGCGTGAAATAAAAGCCACGCAAACGATAAAAAGGAAAAAAGAAAAAGAAAAAAGAGACGGCAGCACCCCCGTGATGACGTCGCGTTATCCTACGGAGAATCTGTGATAGCGGTGGCGGCACGGAACAGCGCTCCTGCAGAAGAGCCCCTAGCGGCAACGGCGCGCCGAGGGACCCTGTCTGGCAAATCAAACGCACCGCGCATTTCACACCTCCCAATTCTAGCCAGCCTAGTCAGGGCAGTGTGAATATTTGTGTGGTCTTTAGTTGGGGTAGCATAGTTTCTGAGCGGCGACCACTCCCCTCACCCTCGGTAACATTTCAAGAAGAGGGCGCCGCACTCGCCCGACCCCTGTTGCTGTTGTGCTACTCTAGAGGCCGTTACGGAAACTTGAATGGATGGTATAAGGGTTTCGGCGCAATGTGCGCGTCTTAAGGAGCAAGCGCGATGGCAGACCATAGATGGTGAAGAACGAGTAGAAGGGATGTCCAAGGATGCTGTGGAACCTCGTGATATAGAGCTACCGTTAAAAGCAAGCGCTGAGAGAAGCCGGCTCCGCGCCGAAGCCACGGGTGGTCGCGGAGAGCTTCGCCTGGCTTCCTTGAACAGTGCCATTCTGCGACGGGGGATTACAAGTGGGAAGGCCCAGCGGGCCTCAGCAACCGTAGATATGCTAAGCGGCGAGCACCCACACCACTTCCTCCCCCTCGAAAGGTGTATACAAAGAATGGTCGTAAAACGGAAACGAAATGGCAACTTAAAGGGACGTAGACGGCTCTTTATATGTTAGCTTCCTAATGAACTTTGTTGTAAATCCACGTAAGAGACGCGTGTGAATATAAAGGGTGAATATAATATCTTCATCTGTAGAAGTGCACCATCCTCTCCAACAGGCATGGTCCCGATATCACAATCACTGGAGGTTGCTACATTCTACTCTGGAACGTCCTTCTCCCTTATGTGTTTTATTGCGATAACAATTATATGGATACTGCAAGCGGATTTCTGCCGTCGGCGTCGCCGTCGTCGTCGCCGTGAAGTTCCGTATAAACATCCAGGGCGATAAATTCGCCGCCGCTCGCCGTATGTATCGCGTGCTCTCTGTGAAAGCGCGCGTCCCTCGCGCGCTTTCACAGAGAGCACGCGGTGGAGAGCAAACGCGACGTCAGCCGCCGTGCGAAAGGCTATGGGGGAAGGGAGGGAGGGAGGGGAGGAGATGTTTAGCTGCGGCACCAAACGCGTATCACGCGGAACTGGAATCACGCAGGCGAAATGAGGAAAGCGGGATGGCAGCGCGGGAGGGAGGGGGTGCAGCTTCTGCTCTACGAGCAACTGCGTACTTGTACATTGCGCGGTGGCGGGCGGTCACGCGCACGGTTTCTTGAAAGCGATCTGCAACATGGCCCCCTACTCTGTACGCGCTGTGCTTTCACCCCTCAGTTTCCCTTGAAGCGATAGAGCGCACGAACGTTGGCTCGCTGCTGCTGGCGCGCTTGCTCACGCCAGTGTTTTGACAGCGGTTGTGTGCGGTCATCGAGTGTGATCTATTCATGATTGCTTGGGCGCGCTGACACCATGCTTGTTATTTGAGTTAGTAAGCGAATGTGTCCAAGTTTATACAGCCGATGAAACTACTACTCTTACTGCGACTTTTTCTCTGAGGCCGGAGAGTCCTCAAGGGTCCTGATCGAAGCCGGCTGCTAATGTCCGGAATTTAAAAATAATGTAGCCCTGGCACACATGGTTGTTGCGAAAGCCGGATTGCAGTAGAGTGACTGAGGTTTGGTAAAAACAGTGTTTCGGCTGACGAAGGTGCCTTGATGAGGGCAGGTTCGGTGGTAAAGCGGCGTGATATCTACGGTTGTTAAAGGCCTATCGAAATGGCGTGTGAGTTTGTCCAATGTATTCTTGCTTGCAGACATTGCAGTGTAGCCTGTACACGACGTTACTAGTGTCACAGTGAAGGTTTTCGGTAATTCTGAATCTGAAATCTGAGCAGCTTGCCTTTGACTAGCGCGTTTAGACCATATCTGGGCAGAGCTTACGGTCACCGTTTCCTCGACGACGACATCCTGGCTCAATTTCACTCCAGTTCACTTAAGCTCTGACAAGAATGTCCTCTAGGCTTTTACCCCAGCGTGAGCCACGCGATGTAGTTGCGTGAAGGTTGAGGTGAATCGGTCACATTGTCTAATTAATCTATATTAATATGCCAGGAAGGTAGGTTGTTCCTTGGGAGGTTGCGTCAGGTACTGATTTTCGTTCCATGGCTATGTCATTCTGGTTCACGTTACGAGCGCGTAATATGGTGTCGTCAGTGACACATTCTGTATGATGGTGCGATAGGGCATGCTTTTGTTCGATCTGTGTTTAAAATTCCTGTATGTTGGAACAATTATAGAATACCTATAAGCTGAGTATGGCATGCCCGTCTTACAGTGTCGTGGGTGCCTGCTGTCAACGTGTAAATATCGTGCCGGTCTGTAAACTTTATACCCGCACACGCACACGCACGCACACGCACGCACACGCACACACGCACACACGCACACACACACACACACACACACACACACACACACACACACACACACACACGCACACACACGCACACACGCACGCACACACACACACACACACACACACACACACACACACACACACACACATATATATATATATATATATATATATATATATATATATATATATATATACGTACTTCTCACGACAATTTTTGTATTGGCTTTCATTATGTCGCAAATTTTTATGTTATACGTTTTGCTATTCCCCAGCTTTACTCTCCCTTTCTTGTAGCACGAGCAGCGCAGTTTTGCGGTCAGAATTGAAACTTAAGGACAATTAGTTGAATACTTTTGTCCATTTTCTTTGCATGTGGTTACACTGAAGGAGCCGCCGTCTCAACCTCTCCGACACAAGTGACGCCAAAAGTGACGATGCCAACAACTACTACAACAACAACGAGTAAGTACATCTTGTGCCCTCAGTGGAAGAGATCTTTACAGAACATACTGGCAGGGAATGTAACGTGGAATTTGTTAAACCATAGCGGCTTGAAGTAAAAATTGTGAGCATTATAAAAGGAAGCACGGGAACGTGTGTCTCATAGGCTCAAACCTAGGGAGCCTTCAAAGAGGCGCACGCACTCTAACGCTGTTTTGGGCGTGCCTGTGAAGGCTCACGACTACGATGTTGATGATTGGCATACCCTTTAAAGGGAGCGGTGGCAGTTAGTTACCTAGTCGCTTTGAGTTAATCAGGTATTATATACATGCTTCTCATTCTATCATGTTTGCATACATCTGCGTAATTAATCTTTTAAGGCGAAAACCTTAGGTGTCTTTGTTGGCGGTGACCTTGCGGTTACCTTGGTGAAACTGCACCATGACGAAAAATGGTCGACGTCGCAAAGAGTAAAAACACGTTTAAGAATAAGTATATAAGTATATAAGTTTATTTTCCAGGTTGAACTGGAGGGTTTTCTGGCAAAAAGCTGCATGCGCAGCTTGACTGTGTCCAGAAAACCTCGGAATGCTCGGATTGACGTCACATTTCTCCGGCAGGGTTCCTGTAAACAAACTAAATTAGTGTATTTGAAAAGAAAACTTGGTACATTTCGGTCTGGGTAGGAATCGAACCCAGGCTCCGCGTGGCGAGACGTGCATGCTTCTCTTGAAGCCAGGGCTACTCCACGGTTCTGGCTTACTAAGGGTGTACCTAGTGCGTGCTCGATTACCCACGTCACGTGGTCACAGAGACGCGCCCATGTCACTGCTCGCTGGTTCGTCATTGTCTTCTTCCACAGCTGGCTCCGATGTCTCTGATCATGCCAGTGTTACCATACTGTCCCTCGCGCTCGTGCCACTGCTCGCGCGTATACATCGTCGTCTTCTTCCACAGCTGGCATGCGTTCGCCTTCACGTTTTACAGAAGTGTAACACCTGCTTACCTTTTTTTTTCTTCACCTCAAAACTTCGCTATCTACCTTGTACTGCTACCTGTATCTAGCTGTAACGAATCCTCTCGTATCAACCTCTTCCCTGATTTTTCCCGCCAATAAACTAAACGTCTCGCACTTATCTCGACTGCTGAACATAACTAAAACCTCATTTCGAGCGATACGCAGTGAACCCCCTCGAAGTGAAAATGGAAATGGAGTGACTATTACGTTAACTGACTGCACTTTCACCCCTCAGCCTGCGGTTTTCTAGAATGCAAGAGGCACCTTGTCGAGCTCTGATCACAAGGACTGGTAATGCTTGGAGTGTAGCGATAAATATCGCTGTTAAGTCAGTACCCACAATCACTGACAACGTGAGTGTGCGCGCAGATGGACATGAAGGCCGGTTGATCGAGCCTCTCAGCTGCCACCGACGTGGTGCTACCTTCATTGTGGACAAAGCGCGGTGCCATTGGCGAACTTAACAGCGCCTCGCTTTCCACTTGGTTTTCTAAGGCGGCCTCCGCATATTGCCCCAAGTTGGGTTTGAGGTTATTTGCCCCGCGTGTCTTGCTCCTTTCTAAATTTGTCATTAAAGTATAATGAGAGACAGGAATGAGCATAAGCTGAGTCCACTTGCGTGGGATAAAATGAGGGCCTAATCTGCGCCACACATTAAATGTCCAATTTCAACCTATTGAGTGCTCACGTGGCAAGCAGGTTGTGCGATTGACGTCACGACACTGATGCATATTAGTTAATGAAATTATTGCTGCCGATGAATGCCTGGAAGGACTGTAAATTTAGTCGAATATAGAATAAAGTATAATTTCGAAGGATTTGTGGCCAGATTGTTGAGAAAGAGGGCAGTAGATTTTTGTGACCGTCAGAACCGAATTACCAGTGAAGCTGTTTCTTTGGAGCTGCTGCAATAATAATTTCAGTTGCCCGTAATTGAGTTACGGACTTTAAAATGTTGCACGCGTATATGAGTGGCCGTTTGAAACCTCGCTCACGTACCATGGTTTTGACGCAATACATTCGAAGTTTGGGAAGCTGAGTTATTCAAATGATTTCCACTTGATTACATTTTGCACATAGGCTAACATTAGAGAATGATGCGACGTGGTAATTAGGCAAATAATTATACAAATTAAGCAAACTTTCTAAACGAAAGAGCCAATACAAAAATTCAAGATCCATTCCACTCTGTGAAGGTGGGCGACCAGCGAAGCTCTATAGATGGTACGTCTAAATATGCAACACAGAGATACATAAATGCTTGAGTGATGTTAATTTTTTCACTCAAGTTACCATTCCTTTGTGGTCGCTATGGTAGACGACCAAGGGTTCGATGACGACGATGGACCGGTTCTTGGCGAGGGTTAAGTTCAAACAGAGGAGCGCCTCGTGGTGTGTTGGTACCTTGGGATCGGTGTAGCACTGTAGCCCTAACCGTTCGAGCATAAACGAGGGCAGGCAATTGCCGTCTGGCCGTGACACGTCCACGTTGAAGTCGCCGAAGAAGAGGACCGGAGTTTGATATTCGTCGGCTGCATTGAGCAGCTATCCAAAGTGGTCGTTCATAAAGTCTTCTACGTCGCGCTTGGAAGAGGCAGCTCGAACGTACATGGTGGGAACGACCGATCCCGTCGGCGGTCTTTACGGCGCACACGTCGCCACAACACGCCGCGCTTTGTAGTTCTTGGGTGGTGGACGAAACGCTGTACGGTGCGACGGCGACCGCTGGTTCGTTCCTGACATATATGGCAACTCCGCCCGCTCGCGAGTCGACTCGACAGTTGCGCGCGACAACAGTGTAGCCGTCGTCTTGAACGAAGAAATCGGAGCACGTTTTGGGGGCACACAAGAGAAATACCCGTCTGAGTATGGCGTTGTGGACCACGTCCGGCGCGTGCAAACGCAGCGACCTGACGTTCAGAGCCGCCAGCGGGAAGCTATATTGCGGTTCGGCGAGATTAAGCGCACACGCTTTGGTGACGGTGGGAAGGTGGTGTTTATCTAGCCGCCGAAACTCGTCCAGCAGGTCGTGGTCCAGGTTCTCTTGGGCGTGGTAGAAGGGGTGATCTCCCTTGGCGTTGGTGAGGTAAAGCCGGTTGACGTCCGTGCACCTACTGAGGGCAATGTAGACCAACCTGTGCGAGTACCCACGGTCGTACTCGTACACCACGTCCGAGTAGGTGGCCCCCTGCGACTTGTGAACGGTAATGACACTGGCGTGAACCACGGAAAACTGCATGCGCCGCCAGGCAAGCCCCGTCTTTCTGTCCAGAGTGACGTTGGCGGTACGCAACTCTACGCACCCAATTGATCTTGATCTTGATACTGCGCCTGCAAGCCGACTACGCAAACGGTTTTGCCTTGACGCGCGCCACGCGACCGCTGTGAAGGACGTCAGACTAAATCCGAAGGTGAATGACATCCCACGTGTGACCTTCCCGGTACTCCCCACTCGCGGCCGTCCTATGGCGAAGGCGGAGCTAAAATGAGACTGCAACTTCATCTGCTCGAACGTATGACATTGCGAGCACGCATGCGTGTGCTATACGGGGAAATACGTTAGAGCAGATGTGGAACGAAGCCAGCTGTAGAAGACGACGATGACGAACGCGCAAACAGTGGCCCGAGCGCGTTCGCGCGGTAGAAGAACGAGCTCTGGAAGAAGTCTACGCTCTAGCTATTGCTGATGGTGATAGTTTTTTTCGCGGACATATCGAAGCCATATACAGCTTCGTTGGAATATTTGAAGCGCTCCATCTGAGGAGCTCATAACCATTTACGGAAATGAAAACAAGTAGACATCGCTTATTTCTGCAGCGTAATTAATTCAGACCAATTTCACGCTAATGGGAAACTGAACAGCCGGAGAGCGCCGTTGTTACGCCCTCAGTAGATGCCCATCATTACTTACGGGGCTGTTTCCGCCTCGCCATCGGGTGAGCAAGACATTAGAGCGATCGCCGCTTTATAAGGATGGTCACGTGATGCTCACCCGGTGGTGAAGCACTAGTCACGTCACTGATGGATGGGAGTCTACTAAGGGCGTCGCGCTCTTCGGCTGTTCAGTTTCCCTTCTGAGTGTTTAAGTAGTTGATTACAACACTTTTACTTACTCCTGGAACGTAAAGGTTTCGTCGCGCATTAAACCTAACATTCCGCCAATGTTCCCCGAATTTGAACTTGGTATCTCATACAGTTGTTTTATGACTCTGGGAAACATAGTGGATAACATCCACAGGACACTATAGAACGCTTGAATAAGTAACTTTCTACAAATGCACTAATTACCTGCAATATATAAACACTTATCATTCGTAATTCACAACAATCTTCCTACTTCAACATAATATAAACAACATACTTGGCATAGTTCCCCAAGGAGACCAGAAAACCAACAAAATGCATAAAAATTGAATGAGGATTATTTATGATTAATTTTCAAAGCACATAATTAACCTGCACACTTAGGAACATATAGTACACGTCTCCCACAGAGTGCACCATATTTCCTTTTAATATCTAGCCGATCACTGTATCTATGCTCAATAGCGGTCGGGCGCGAGGTAATAGTCAAATGTTGTGGTGACATTTTGCATTCGGGTAATTTGAATTTTACACTGTAAACCGATTCACCCTATTAATGCATGGTGTTTTAATGTGTCTATAACTACCACTCTAACACCATAGCACTCTTACGACCGCTCTGTCTATCAGAGGAGCTGACGCCACACGTAAGAGGTACCATAGTCCACAGAAAACGGCGCCACTTTGATTTTCTATTTAGGTCATTTCTTGAAGCTCTGTTTTAGTTACGAATTAAGAATTTGTTATTACAGAAGCTTATTCTTTCAATCTAGATCAACTTAATATTTGCCTTTAGCGTCCCTGTAGGTAAGTATGGAATGTATTAAACAATTCTGAGGACCATAATCAGTGAATTATGAGTGTAGACTCAAGAATTATTATTTACATCGCTAAACTAGTGACCTACATTATCAATAGCCATGAAACTGTATGAGGTAACAAGAATTTACTTTTAATAGTCAGCTTCTTGTGGTAGTAGACGAAGGATTACGTTTAAATATGCCAAGTAGTGGCGCGAAGCTGATGTTAATGAAACTTCGAAGATAAAATTTTTCAGCGGTACCTTTGGCGAGCCCTTTGTAATCAACAATGGCGTATCAATATTCTCCGCAAAACTATACAATCACTCCATTTCGTCAGTGAGCTTGCTGGTGCATACATTGGAGGTTAGCACAAGTTTATCAAAAGAAGCCTAAACGATACCGCTAAACGTGAAGAAAACCGTAATAACGCTCACATATAAGGACATTAACATGAATTGCATATGACACGGATGTATGTCCTTTTCTATTATATTAGGAGAATAAATTCCAGTTTTGCAGGCCATGTTGCAAGAGGCAGAGATAATCACTAGGTATTATAGGAGGGAAATGGGCGCCATTTTTGCGGTTGTGAAGTCATGGTTGGCAGACAATTTGTGGCAGTGCCCCGTTGAGAGAAAGGTGGGCTCAAATACCAGAGATACGGAGTTAGCGGAGATCTCATGACCCAATGTCTATTCTGTCAAAGACAGCGTTATTTAGATGACAATATTCAGCGTACTGACTGCATGTCATGATGAACATCGTGCTAGAAACGGAGCTTAACGTATATTTTATTATTTCATCAAATAGCCACAAGCCCGATGATTTGCACATTCAACATCGAGAAGTTTACGAGACAGTCGGTGCTGCCTAGCGATGCGACCTGCGACATGATATTCTTAGACTCACTATACAGAAAGAGCCGGTATCAATTTGACGAATTTCCGAGTGGAGCTGTCGAAGACTTCCTGATTGTCGCGAACGACTCCAGATATAAGAAGCTGAAAACGAAGATGGGCCTAGCGTTCAACTCACAGTAAGTCTCTTTGATAATTTTTTTTACCTTTCTCAACGAAACCTTGTGTTAGCATTAAAGCGTTAGGACATCCAATTGTGAAGGTGCCTTAGGAGATGAGCCGAATTCATGCGACCACATTGAAAGTTGGCAAAACCTTGCTACTGTTGTTACTGCCAGCAAGCTGTGAACGCTTAAATGTCATACACTATAATATAGTCGTTGCTTTGGAAGCTAACCTCAGTTCGAGCTTGAAGCGTGTTAACGTAGACTTGTCAAACACAGGACGGGTGTGGTAGTCAATAACAAAGCAATTTCACTGTAGCTTGTCGCTAAATGAACGCGTCTGTGATGGAAATAGCTCTAATACAGGAAAAATTAAAAATATATATATTGAGAGGTTTTGCGTGACAAAACCACGCTATCATTATGAGGCTTGTCGCAGTGGGGGCATTCGGAATAATGTTGTCAACTTGGGGGGGGGGGGGGGAGAGTCAGAACCTTGCTACTGTTGTTACTGCCAGCAAGCTATGAACGCTTAAACGTCATACACTATATAGTTGTTGCATTTCGCTCCTGTCTTAATGTAGTCGCCGCGCCCTCGTTCATAGCAACGCCACTCCAAAGACACTATACGCCACCACGGCAAGTTTTTAATAAAAGGAACCATTTTGTTGAGTGCAGATCTAAATTTCACAATTAAAAGACAGAACTAAAACAGCAATTTTACTATTCTGACTCAATAACAATGTCGACAGCAACACTTTAAAGCTACAGTCGCTAAAGCATGTAGCGCAAACGGTTTCAATATTAGAGTTGACTCTCGAGAATAATGCTAAGTATAGGGATGACTGGCCTCCTGCTGCGTTGTCTGATGACACGACACGGACTCTCGACAGCCGTGCGTTTTCACTTGCATGGTTGCATTAATATTGTCGAGAAGCGCTGATTCACGCTCTCATACAGCACAATGAGTTTGGTTGTCACAAACGATCACTAATAAAAAAATTGGCACACTGAACTAAGTTTTACACTTGTCGTAGGAGAACACACACAGCGAATAGAGCAAGTGCAGTTGGGCGTAAGAGTTTACGGGAAAGTGAACTTCCAAGATTGTTCAATTCCCGCTAAGCCTCGGCTCATAGATGTGAATTCGGTTGTGGTGTGTAGGACATTTGTGATAAACAGAATGACGCAATAATCGAGACTGGAACTTTAGGCAAGATGCCTATTTTTTTTCGCTACGTCCTTATGGGGCCTATTTAACATTTAAGCACGGACTACGCGTCCAGAAACATTTTAGAGGCACCTTTATTATGCCTCTAAATGCCTGTTTTGATGTTTGTACTTATATTAGTCCTTTAGAGTGTAAGAATGCCTTCTTTCGTGTTTTGTCGTAGCCTCATTTTGTTTCTTTACACTATTGCACATAACCTTCAAATATTTTAAAGAATAATCGAAAGCAATTGTGTAAAATATTTACCCCGCGTAAGAAGTGTGAAAGCGCGTGACTGGAAAGTGTATGCAAGTGGTTGATTGGTCAATGTTTGTTATGTTTACATTCGAGGAAATTGGCACTAATTTGATACAGACTGTTGTGTTGTCACAGATGACAAAATGCAACCTTGGACAACGTTTCAAGTACTGCGTGATGATATTAAAATTTAGGATGCTCTATCTACATGCAGATCCATGACATGACGTCAAACATTTATCTTTGTGTTTAGGCTATAGGCAGAGCGATTTTTATCATTACAACCATCCCAAGCCACTTACATTATTTACGTAACCAGAGATGTTGGGTTCGGATTCTAAGCGAGGTTGGTTAAAGAAAGTTCAGTTTTTCCGATTCGCAGCACAGCAGTCGGTACCGAAGACCGGCTTGAAAAGTAAGTTTATCCATGAACTGTAGTTGAGTCTCAGGACGTCAAGGGTAAGCAAAAGTCCGTTTCACACGAAAGGTGGAGCAACTTATTAGACAGCAATAAGAACTATGGTTAGTCGTTTTATCAGTTGCATAAACTGGTGTAAAATTACGCTTGCTCACTAAAATAACAAGCCCGTTGTCTCGTCCCCTACAGGCAAACACGAACACATCTCCCACGAAGCGCTTTTATTCGTCAGCCGTGTAAACTTTCATCTAAACGGGATCACAGCGGCCAATACCGAATGTGTAATGGGGAAGCGTGAGTTTTTTCGTCGTCAGTGGTTGGCCTGTGTCACTGGGGCACACGTAACTTAAGGTTTGCAGCTTCGCATGCGTGTTCGGCTCTCAGCCAGTGGCCCGGTCGTTGGCGACTGCAAGAGTACATGGCGCATCAGCACGTACTGCGTATGAGCCTCACCGCCATGAACAAAAACTACAGTTTATTTTGCAATTAAATAATTCACACTAACGAATGTGCAGTAACAACGTGTCACCATCAATTAGTCTGCGGCCGCTAAAGCGACATCTGCCTCACCGCCAACCCTATACCTGAATGCGCTGCACGCCTGGTCGCTTCGCTCCCCTTGGAACGAACCCTCCATATCAGGCGGGGTGGCGAAACACAGTAAAAAAAAAAAGAACAGACACTGTAGAAGTGAACCTGCGAAATGATACCATAATGCAGAACAAATCACAAGTAAAAAAAAAGTTGAAACGCGGAAGCCCTTAGCCACGAGCTGAACGCTTTCGAGCGGAACCACAAAAGCCGAGATGAGAGCGGGCCTATTCTGGAGCATTTATCCGTTGCCGCGTAGTGCAGCTCAGCTAGGGACAAACGCAGCAAAGCGCGCCCTCCTCCGTTGTACCCTAATACCTAGGAAAAGCCAGATTTCGAGGAGCAAAAGTCACCACATGTTTCTCACGCAATTCACAAGGTCGATCCAAATAGTTCGCGAGGCTTCGGGCGAAAAAGCGGCGCAGCACCGATTTTCACCGACATCAGCAAGTGTGGTTATGGGAGCCGCTATTGAAACGCGATTTGCTGAGGAGGGAACAAACACAATGAAATAAAAAAAGAACTCTCTTCTATAGAAATAGACAGCTTGGTTTCATTCAACGAAATGAAATTTTTTAATGAATATTACGCACGTGTGACGAGGAAACAAACGACAGATCTAATTCACTTTATCAACAACAATAAACAGCTCTTTTTTTTTCCCGCGCACGCTGTAAAAGGGGGCGCGCAGTTCACTATCAGTTAGAATAACATACAGCTCTTGAAGTGTGCAGAAAGGCGCGGTCCCAAACTTCACCTGCTGCTCTATGCCCTTGTCACACGCTGCGTTGTTTAGCTTGTCAACAATTGTCTGAAACATTGTGGTGTGGTGTTGGCGAGGTGTGTTTCATAGTTGTTCAACGCGCTCAGTGAAAAGCAGTCAGTTACGACTGCCAGAGAATTGTTTACTTTAGCTACTTTCGTGCGGCTTCACTGGCCGACGGGCTCGATGTCCGGCGATGTGACCACCGCTCAACACCCAAAGCTTGCTTCGGCCTGCGGAGGAACGACGTTCTGTTCTCGCTCGAACCTCTATCAAGTCAAACTGCGGGGCATTTGAAAATATAGCTCTAATGGCAGTAGAAGGCAACGAACCATAGCCGTATTACCACTGAAGCTTTACTGATAGCACGCCACGCGAATTGTGATAGTTAATCGCTCAAATGCAGTGCTCAAGAAATGTTTTTGAACGCACGGGCATGAGCGCGCACTGAAGAATAATGGTTTTATGGTATGTTTTTAATGCGAAGCATTTTGTTTTCATCATTTTGCCGTTTTCTTGCGGGTGGGTAGGAAGGCACTTTGCAGTTTCGCCTTGCTTTAATAAAATGAATATAATGTGCGACCGATGGTGGAATCGAGCCACTGCCGTAAAGCGCAGAAGCCCGCTGGTCTAACCACTAGGCCACGATTACACGCATACTTGCCTCGTTCCAACCGTAGGCAGCTCTTCGAAACACTTGGAGCATACACCACACGCCACTTTCTCGTCGTCTTTCATTGTGAGTGCTCGCGCTTTCAGGCGCCGTGTTAAACCGCACTATTTTCGGGAGCAGCCCAGATTGCCGAGAACTTTTCTCGTAGCAGTTTACGCTACGTAGAAACTGCGGCTTTAGACTAACATCATGGTGGCCCAGTTTAATCATGTTTGTTTTAACATTTCTTCACCAGAGTACAAATGCCTTCGTCTTTTTAACATACACGTCATATAGCCATAGATACGTACGATTGTAAAAGACGTAGTTGCTGATGACGTCGCAATCCGTGTTTCTTTCACTTATGGTCGTCCACTATTCATGTAGAACCCAACAATCGTCATGTCGGAAGCTCGCGTTGAACGGCCGGCCTTTGCTGTCATACGATAAGCTTCGATTTGGTCACCTTCGTGCTGATGTCGTCACACACAACGCACGCTCGCGACCCACACATACTACTCAAGTTACACACGCATGTTGTTGGTTCATCTAGTAACGCTTTGCGCAACCTCATACAATGCTGGATAGTGAGGTACCCAAAACATGCTTCGCATAACATCGACTGCCACAGTGCGTGGAATCTGCGCAATTTTTTTTCTGCTACATATTTCAGTATCCTTTCGGGGATCCTTTCGGGATGTACCCATATAAATTAAATCACAATAAATCACAATTTCGTTGCACGTAAGCACTCGTACTTGATCTATTCTTGATCCTGTCTTTCTGTTAAACACGATAAAAGAGCACCTAATATGAACACGAAGAGTAGAAAACAAGACGGTGCGCTGACTCAAGTGAAGTTTATTGCAAACAACAAGCAAACGATAAAAGCTTTCATATGTACCAGCAGGTGGATTTAACAGCGGAAAACTTTCGTGCTTTACACACGATGTAATGGTAATGCTTTTAGTAAGGCCGTCGTGTGCAGCACTGGGGCGCTATATCGTAAAATGATTCCAAACAGTTTTGATTCCAAACTCCTGACGTCAAATTTACGTAACCACTGACACAAGCATCGGGCGGTGACCCGCGGTGTTGTCTGGACGTCAAATTTACGTAACCACCGACGCAAGCATCGGGCGGTGACCCGCGGTGTTGTCTGAACAACCAAATCAAACACTCTCCTCGTTTATAGGAGGTCACCTTTGTTCGCTTTCGAAACCAATAACATTGCCTACACTCAGCGGTTTCTCTTATCTAATTTGCTGACAAGGGAAGAGGGGCACGCTCTAGTGGAGAGGGTTTCGATGGGGCTGAGCCAGGACCGTGAAAATAGATAACGGCATGAAGAGGGTGGTGCCGGCTTCTCCGATTGGTCCGCTTCGCCTTACTTAGCTTGCGGTGGCTGGTCGAAAATCGCAGCGGCGTGCAACGAAAGGATAAGAATGCCGCGAAAAAGAATCCTCAGCAAGGAAGAGTTGGTAGAGCGATGTCGTATGCATGCCGAAAGGGCTCGATAACGTTTTACTGCCACGCAAAAAGGTTTATCATGCGGAAATAAAGCATGCTCACCGGCAGGTGCGAGTAGCGAGGGCCTGAGCGATCGGCGGGCAGCCATCTTCTATTCCTTTCGGAACGGCGCAGTCTGTGGCTATTCAGAAAAATTTTCAGTTTTATTCGGCATATTATTGCATTTTTTTTCGCGTACGCGTCACTTTGACGTGATAAGTTTTCGCGGTTTTTGTGAGGTCGCGCGACAGACAGGCGAAGTGGGTGTAGTCAGAAAACATTCGACCAATAGCAGAGGGCTAATGGTGAAAAGGCGTCGAATCAGGAATGAATATTTTTCTTTTGGGCGGTTTAATCATGCATGAATGGTGTGGGGTCATGCTGGGTAACCAGATGGTTCAACTTACCCGCAGCACAAGCACACTGTACGTCGATCTTGTTTCTTGTCACTGCTGGAGAGAACTTCAAAAAATTTATTTCGTAGACGAATGCGTACACTTTTTACAAAGAAAATAAATTAGCTGGAACTCGATAGTGAGGCAACATCCAAGCTTACACCATACATGCCTGCTGTACGTCACTGAAGAGAACAAATTTATGTGTGCATGTAAAATATGTTAACCGTGTTACGCCGCTGAGGACCTTTTGTAATGCAAAAATCGCACAATAAACTTATTAGCCGTTACGCATTTCTTTCTAGCCTTTTTCTCACTTAAAATAGAATAATTGACTTATGATATTTCATTCCATCAGACGGTTTTTCATTATTTCTTTCTCTGACGACGACTTCTTCAAACTTAAAAAAAAAATTGTGGCATTTTACGTCCCCGAACAACGCTCTGATTACGAGGGCCGCCGTAGTGGACCACTCAGGCTTAGAATTCCTGCGCCTATAGGGCGGAAAGGGTGATGACGATATAAAGATGTATTGGCATATACAGAAAACCTATTGAAGAAGAAGTGACTAGCGCGTGGTACTAAAAAGATTATTCTTGTTACTGCTCCTGTTGACTTGCATTTTCCCTTCACGTTTCCGACGCCGCGACAATATTGATCCCCTGGGGGACTTTTACATGCCCCTAATGCACGGTAAGCAAGCGCTTTTGCATTGCACTTCCATTGGAATGCGGCCGCCGCGGCTGGTATCGTACGCGTGACCTCGATCGCGCTCTGCAGCCTAACGTGGCAGCCAATGAGCTACCACCTTCGATGGTTCTTGAAACTCGATTTTAAAGTTAATCAGGCAATGACATCCTAATTGCATTCTGGGGCCGTATTCTGAAACGATCCACCTATGCGATAGTATCGCCTGACCGCGATACTGTCGCGGTCAGGCGATACTATCGAGTGGCGCCCCCTCGAAAGTTCCCGTTGAAGCTTTCAGGCCTGGCGCATGCCACTGACGCCGCTCAGTCCGACTGGACGATTGATGTCCATGCTATCACGTGATAGCAATCGTCCAATCGGAGATACATGATAGAGAGAAGTGCCATTGTTCAAAAGATAGCAGTACTTTTCCAAAGGTAGAGTGGCTAAGGTTGCCCTAGTACCTGGTTAAAACTGTTGATTACAAGGAAGTGTCAGTTTTAAACACAAATATTTATTGTGACATGCCAGGCCTTAGTAAAATTTATAGTAGTCCTTACTTCTGGTGAAACGAGATGTCGGGCATAACAGTGGCCACAGAAGCGGTTAGTGTACTCATCGGGTGATGCCCGATCACTGACCAGAAGCACTGAAATATTTATCTTTATTTTACTTTCAAGATTGGCACATTAGAGAGGGGAGGGGCATATTAAAGATGAACATTGGAAAAGCAGTTCATAGAATAATAATAAGAAGAAGCATCAACAATAGACAAATTAATTGTCGTATACGGGGCATTAGATGACACTGTGGTAAAGGAGCATCATGTATTTGTTCGCGTTGCCCCTTTCTGGGGAAGCTTTTAGAAGCGCAGAGTTTAGGTGTCAGAATGGGACTGTTTCCGGATGCTAAACAATAATCGCGTTTCCCGGCCGCAGAGGTAGCTTTGTAAAGACCGCCAAGCGACATAGTCTACAAGTGCCAGTTCTCTACATATGTATGTCATTTGATTTTAAAAATAGTGAATGCAATATTTGCATTTCATCATCTCCATTGCACATATCTTCATCACCACGAGGTACGTTTGTTTTCTTGCATTCATCAGCACTGTTTGGCAAGCACCCCGGCTCCGTCACGCGGAAAAGCACGCAAAAAGTGCAATGCGTTGCACCTGGAAAAAAATGCGTAAGAGTGTAAAACTGGTAGCTATATAAGCGATAAGGAACAATTTCAACCAAAACATCTAAATAAAATTGATTACAGTGAATACAGGTAGGAATAAATAGGGCTCCACATCAAATGCATTGGGAAACTTATAGTAGGGGCGAGCGAACGTGAAATTTGGGGGTAGGCCAAATTGAAATACGCACATGTGCGGACTTGATGTTTGGGGTTGGCTAATTTAAATTGGGGTATAGGCAAACTTGAAATTTGCACGTGTACAACTTTAATTTGGAGGTTGGCCCAACTTGAAATTTGGGGGTAGGCCAACTTGAAATTTGAGATAGGCTAACTTGAAGTTTGCAAGTGGGCAAACTTAAATTTGGATGTGGGTTACCTTGACATTTGGGGGTGAGCCAACCTAAATTTGGGGGCCGGGGCGACATGAAATTTTGGGGTAAGCCAACTTGAAATTTGCAGGTGGGCCAACCTAATTTGGTGATGGGCAAACTTAAATTTGTACACGGGCTAAATTGAATATTTAGGGGTGGGCCAATTTAAGCTTGGGGTGGGCTCAATTGAAATTTTGGGGTGTACGAACTTAATTTTGATGGTGGGCCAACCTGAATTTTACAGCTTACTGTCTCATACCTGAGACAGTAAAGCTGTAAAATGGAGTTCTCATGCTTCCGAAGTACTATGTTTACTTCGCTTTAAGTACTATGTTGCTTCCTGTATTCTAACATCCAAGTGTTATCAAATGATTCCGTATATACTGCAAAGTCCTTCGGAGGTGGGTCAACTGCAAATTCTGGGGTTAGCCAAACTGAAATTGGGAGTGAGCCAACTTAAATTTGGGAGTGGGCCAAGTGATGTTAGGTGTATGCTTATGCATACTTAGGAAACTCCACTGGGGTTGCGGCATCAATTTTTTTGTCATTGTGGCTCTGTATCTTCAAGAATGAAGAGGTTTCTCGGAAGCATTGGAGTCAGTTTACCTCGTTATTCCAATGATAATTTATCGTTTTGCCCCACCACGAAGTCTAACAGTATTTACTTAGAAATAATGCATGCTTGGATTTGAAAGCGTACGTTAAAGTGCCACAAAATTGTTTTCTCTCCATTTAGCTCACCCGGTTACCAGAGCATAGTCCTGCATAGGGAATTGGTAAACCTTCTCAATGTAACGTGGGAGAAATACGGCATTTCCTACTACGGCTGTTTGGACGGTAACATTCGGGCATTTTCCACTCCTGAAACCGCAACGGCTTTGTGGTTGTCGCTGGCTGTAAGTATCACTTTGTTCCCCAATTTCCGTTTAGAATAAGCATGACTAAAAATAATACGCAGGAAAGGTTCCTTCCATTCAGTCACACTATTTTGCGAAAAATAACGAAATGTAAGTTGCTTAATGTACGTCATCATTGTTTAAAAAAACAGAGTGAAACAAAGAACACCTTTGCAGATATGTGCGAATCCGAGCGACTCATACCTGAGACAGCGAAGCTGTAAAATGGAGTTCTGACGCTTCCGAAGTCCTATGTTTGTGCGATTGCCTGAATTCTAACATCCAAGTGTTATCAAATGATTCCGTATATACTGCAAAAGTCCTTCGCTATAACCGAGCCTTTTCGAGTTCTTCATTGTACGAGAGTATATTATTTCTATAGTATTGGTTATCGCATGGTAGTTGCGCCAGTTTTGCCGTGGTTCCGCCTCAGGCATAAGCAGCATTCTGACCGCGCCACAGTGACCACGGCTTCTGCGCGTTTTGATCGAAGTACCCCAGTTAGGGTGCGTCTCTGTGGCCTCGTTATGATAGCTAGTCTTCGATGGTCGCATCCGGATGTAGAAAAAAACTCTTATTGGCCGTATGCTGTATGTGCGAGTGAAAGCGCGCGAGGGAAGCGCGCTTTCACGGGGAGCGAACGCACGACGGAGAACAAACGTGACTTCTTCCGTCGCGCGAAAGACTGTGGGAGGATGGGTGCGAGCGAGGGGAGGCGACGTTGAGCTGCGGCACCAAATGCATGTCTTGCGACCGGGCGCAAGGGGAGCTGGCGACTCAATCTCCCACGCGAAAGGAGGACAGCGGGAAGGCAGCGCGGGAGGGAGGGGTTGCAGCTTCTTCTCTGCGAGCAACTTGTACTTTGCGCGGCGCCGGGTTGTCGTGCGCACCGTATCTTGAAAGCGATCTGCAACACGGCTCCTACCTTTGTATGTGTTGTGCTTTCGCCGCACAGTTTCCGTTGAAGCGATAGACTGCATTAACCTTCGCTCGCTGCTGCTGGCGCGCTTGCCCACGCCAGCGTTTTGACAGCGGTTGTGTGCGGTCACACAAACACCGCCCAGAACTGTTGTCGGCGGCGGCGGCGTTTTGCCCGCGTTTGCACCTACCGCGTGCGGCGTTGGTGACGTGTTTATGCAAAACATGCCAACCTTTGCCGTATGGTGTACCGTAGCGGTGTACCGTGGCAACCATAAAGCTATGGGCCTTGTGGTCACTAAATAAATGAAAACCACCGGATCATATATATTTATCATTTTGTAATAGTTCAAAAACCCCAAAACCCTTCCCTCTCGCGCTGCCTTCCCGCTGTCCTCCTTTCGCGTGGGAGATTGAGTCGCCAGTTCCCCTTGCGCCCGGTCGCAAGATGCGCATTTGGTGCCGCAGCTAAACGTCGCCTCCCCTCCCTCCCTCCCGTCACCACACGGCCTTTCACGCTACGGAATAGCTCGCCTTTGTTCTCCGCCGTGCGTTCACTCCCCGTGAAAGCGCACGTCCCTCGAGTGCTCTCACTCCCACATACAGCATACGGCAAATGAGAGCTTTTTCTACATCCGGACGCGACCATCGAAGACTGAGACCTTAACAGCTTCTCCGTAAAAATGTTTACTGCACTTGACGCGGTAGGAGGCATTTCCTCTATTTCCGCAACAAGCGAACTTACGTTTCCTGCTGAGTTATGGTGCTGCCATCGGTCCCTTGCATATAAACACACGCCCCTCTAGCCGAACTTTATTGAGGGTGATTATACAATCCAATTTCGCACAAACAGGAAATGCGGTAGCCGAAGAACCTTCTCAAGATGGATATGTGAGCATGAGGCAAGAACGTACGCTGCTGACAATATTGAAGTCGTCGCAATTGGCACAGGCCGCTTCATACGCAGATTCTTGTTGTGATCTCTCCGAGCCGTAAATTCGCGGTGATGATCATGTAGGTTATGTGAACATAATGTTTCTCTCTTCTATTTTTGGTCATCATGCTATAGAGATGAGCGGAAGCACCATATCATTGCACTTTTGAGAAGCATTTTCTTCATTGACCACCTAGGTGAAATCACGCTTGAGGAACTGCTGGTAAAAGCGTCGTTGGCAACACAACTGATGTCCGCTTCTGTCTTGGTCGGCGCTGAGAACACTGGTTCAGGCCCCCTGACCTATAGTTCAGAGGAAAGAAATAAGTGTGCATGTTTACTTTCCTTGAAGTAGAAATTCCGCTACTAATTGATGCGGCCTCCAGCTTTTGGCCTCGCCGATGAGCTTCCGCAAACCTTGCCGCTCACATTTTCGTCGTATACATGCTTCCATGTCCTTTAGCAACTTCTATACACGCAATACCAGACAACCGTTGCTTATCATGGCCCAAATTGACAGCCACATATGACAATTTTGCCTTCTGCCAACCTTATTTGCTGCGCGCTGTCTGTCAGAAGTACAAGACGACGCCCGCTGTTCAGCACCTTTCCACCGTTCCACTGAGCGCCGCTACATTTTTCAGTCATTATGCGGAGAAGTGGTTAACTACGCTCCAGGCGGGTCGGTCGGCACACCCACTCCTCTAGCCACTTCTAGCCTGGCTGCGCACTCTCAGCGACGCACGTTTTACAGTATCGGTCGCTTCGGGGATGCGACTCCTGGTTGCAATGCTGTTTTTTTCTGCATGAAATTGCTTAATGTGAAACCATCAGATGTCCCACGAGGCAGAAAAGCAGGCGTTGTGTGCAACGAGTGGTATCAAAAATTATCACATCCTGTGACGTCATCAGTGTGTTGTATGACGTCAGTAGTAATACAAAATATAGTTAGCAGTCATTATAGGGAAATAAAATACATTGAACGAAATTCAAGTGAATTAAGGTGAATTAGGGCAAGGTAATGGGAATTAAAGTTTGAACAAGTTAAATTTATTTAAGGGGAAGTAAAGTTAATTAAGGTAGAGTGAATGAAGGTGAACAAAAGGATTATGGAGCATGGATTAACGTGGATAAAGATGGAATAGAATGGTTAAGGTGGTTTAAGGTTGGTACAATTTAGAGGAAGGTGGATTAAGGATGGTGCGAACTGGAGGAAGGTGAAATAAAGTGAATAAAAGTCAATTAAGGTAGATTAAAGTGTATTCAGATGAATTATGGTTGATAAACGTTGGTAGAATTTAGAGCAAGGTGAATTATGCTTGATAGACGTTACAGTAAGGTGAAATGAAGTGAATTAAGGTAGATTGAAGTGTATTGACCTGGATTAAACTGGATCATGGTGGATTCAGGTTCGTTCAAAATAAAGCAAGGTGGATTAAAGTGTAGTGGTGAAGGACAGGTGACAATGCATGACGTCACTTATGGCCACGGGATAATAGGAAGTGAGATTGATCCTGAGCTTGCCCATGTATGCCATCATGTCGTTACGCGTGACACGTCACAATGCTTTCGCATTGAAATCAGGGCCCGAATTCACAAAAACTTCTTACGTTAGAATTTTGCGTAAGAAAGAATTTTAGCCAATCCGGATGCCAGACATGTCATTAGCGAAGGCAGTCAGCCAATGGCAAAGCGAACTTATGAAAGGACAGATTTGTGAATGTGGCCCCAGGTTAGGATACAAAGTGACTGTCAATTTTTTGAACGGTACGTCGTCGTGCCCTTGGCCAGCTACGTACGAGAACCGTTGTGGAACTGCCCTTAACAACTACGCTGTTCGATCGAACAGCCTCACACATTCTCCGTATGCTCCCTTCACATGAAATGAACTGTCAATAAGCTTGCGCAATGGTGCATCGTAACGAACACTGTGTAAGAACGACGAAATACATGACTATGGCTATACCTGCCAATGGGGGTAAAAGACACCATGCCCGCGTAGCCACTGAGGATCGTGGTTGGCGTCATCTGTGCTCTTCAGTGTTCGCATGTTTTTTTCGCTTTCGGTATACCAATGTACAGAGAGGCTCAATAGAAGAAGAGAGGTTTCTTAAGCGTTTGGAAAACTGCATCTTAGATAGAGACGACGAAAAAGTAGACAAGAACACCGCAGCCGTCATGGTCTGACACTGTCCCGACTAAAGCACTCGCACCTGGTTGGCAGGCAGCATATGTAGATTATAAAGCCGTTGTATAATTATGCACACATGAAAACGAGAGGAGGAAAAAGGTGATGCTGGTATCGATACATAATCATTGTATAGGAGAGAGCTCCGTAATGCTTTCACACCCCAGTCGCTTTACGGTAAAGTGAAGGACGTGCGACGTTGATTTACTTCGTGCTTCTAATTCACAGTATGTGCGAAGCGCATTGGTCAACATAGCCGGAGCAAAAGATGATTATGCTGTGGTGTTGGGCGTGACAAGCACGGATATTCTTCAGTTCCGAGCGCAGGTGGCCGCGGATACTACAGGGTAAGTTCACGTTATTTATCTTCTCTTTTTGCATCTGCAAAGCCTGTCTATCCGGCTAGCGCCGGCAGACACCAGTGCGCCCGTGTGATTGATTGGTGGAAGTTAATTGCTTTGTGTGCGTAAAGTCATCGCACGTTCGACGCCTGTATATCAATGTCAATCAACTTGAATGCATTGACACCGACATACAACATTAATATATATGTATTGAGTGTTCAAAATTAAGCTTTATGGTCTTCTCCACATTAGGCACTGGGAGGCACACGAAGACCACCTGTGCAAATAAGTTATGTGGCCAGCGGGACAAAAGTGGCATGATAATTATCGCTGTCAGCCGCCGAATTAACTAAAATTGATGAATAAGCTTTTTACTGCCTGCAGTAAGTGCGTATGTTTGTGTTCAAAAGGTAGAGGCAGTCGTGTTTCTACACAGTTTCACTTGAAAAAATTCTTCTAGCATGTCTGTGCTCCGAGATCAAGATCATTATTATCAGCCTATATTTATGTCCACTGCAGGACGAAGGCCTCTCCCTGCGATATCCAATACCCCCGTCTTGCGCCAGCTGATTCCAACTTGCGCCTGCAAATTTCCTAACTTCATCACCCCAACTAGTTTTCTGCCGTCCTCGACTGCGCTTTTTTTTCTCTTGGTATCCATTCTGTAACTCTAATGGTCCACCGGTTATCCATCCTACGCATTACATGGCCTACCCAGCTCCATTTTTCCTCTTAATGTCAACTAGAATATCGACTATCCCCGCTTGCCCTCTGATCCCCACCGTTCTCTTCCTGTCTCTTAACGTTAGGATTATTATTTTTCATTCCATTCCTCTTTGTGTGGTCCTTCACTTGTTCTCGAGCTTGTTTGTTAACCTCCCAATTTCTGCCCCACATCTTAGCACCGGTAGAATGCAATGATTGCACACTTTTCTTTTCAAGGACAGTGGTAAGCTCCCAATCAGGATTTCGTAATGTCTTCCGTATGCACTCCGAACCATTTTACTCTTCTGTAAATTTTTTTCTCATGATCAGGGTCCCCTGTGAGTAATTGGCTTAGATAAACGTACTCCTTTACATACTCTAGAGGCTGACGGGCGATCCTGAATTGTTCTTTTGCCAGGCTATTGATCATTATCTTTGTCTTCTGCATATAAATCATCTACCCCACTATTACACTTGCTCGGTTAAGGTTCTGAATAATTTGTTGTAATTCGTCCCCATTGTTGCTGAATAGTACAATGTCATCTGCAAACCGAAGGTTTCTGAGATATTCGCCGTTGATCACTTCTAAGCTTTCCCAGTCTAAGAGCTTGAATACTTCTAAGCATACAGTGAAGAGCATTGGAGAGGAGTTACAATCGCTCCAGGGCTCCGAGATATCCAACTTCAAATTTTAATTGTAGTTCGCATGATTACGCATGCAAGAGACTGAGGATCGGCGCAAAGCTCCTCCCTGATGTGACGCGACTGTTGCGTGCGGCGTTTAGTCTGACAACAGGGCGGAGACATAGGCAAAGATGATAGCTGTTCCACTTCCACTCTCGACTGGGGAAATCAAGATAATACAGCGCGGTGTGCCGCACGCAGAACGCATGATCCGGTTAAACGCGATAACAGGAGAATTTTTCGGCACTTCTTTGTATTACTTGAGATCGCACCGGGACGTCATCCTGTGAACGCGTTAGCTTCCCAGTCACCTACTAGAGTGCTTCTGGAATAGCGGCGCCTCTGTACGGAAGGATCACCAAGAATATCCACATGGAGGCTGTTCGTGCTAATATGGCTCCGTCCGGTGGGACGAGGTATTCTACCGAAGAAAAAAGAGTCGCTGTTTCGCCTGAAAGACGGAGCATCGATTACGATAGCAAATTAGTAGAGAGCTGTACGAAGCAAGGATAGTAGTTTAATGGGCCCTATGAAGTTGTAAACATTCGCTCACTGACTAAATAGACAAGCACGGTGTCCGCATGCACACGTAGACATGATCACATGTCGCTCGATAACCGCGCAAACTATGTGTGAAAACGCTGGAGTGAGAAAGGGCGCCAGCAGCAGCGGGCAAATTGACCTTCGCGCTGTCTCTCGTGTCGCTTCAACGCGAACTAAACGTCGAAAGCACAACGCATACGAAGCTACCGGCACTCGGCGTTCGCACTTTGTCCCCATCGCAGATGGCTTTGAAGATGAGGCCTGCGCGGGCCTGCACTTCGCCCACATCACAGATCGCTTGCAAGATACGGCGCCCGTGCGGCCTTGTTGTGAGCAGCGGCCAACAGCGCGAAATACACCCTTCTCTCCCTCTCCGTCGCCTCGCCCCCATGCCTCGCGCGCCTAAGGACGCGCGCTTTCGGCCGGCCTTCCTCCGTCACGTGCGCTATACATTGAGCCGAGATTGCCGGCTCACCCTCGTACGCTTTGACTCGCACACATAGCGTACGGCGTGCGGCAACGATTTCATCGCCATTGAACTTTATACGGAACCTCAAGGCGACAGCGACGACGACGACGACGCAATAAAAATAGACGTGGTACTTGCAATGGCTGAGGTGAATGGCAAATATTCATTGGTAATGCGGCTGTACGTGGCTCGCCGTTTACACCATCCACTTCCAACTAGGCCTACCCTGATAAGCGTGTTTCTGCGCTTTCCCACAACAGGGTCAGTCCATCGTCCGAGACAGACCAGGAAGATAATCGTCGATGAAGTCTCTGAAATCGACGTTATCGGGTGCGTAACGTCGATGCCAGAACTCAGCATCCGACAGATTGCCGATCAGTGCGGTCCCACCATTCTAAGAGTCGCAAATGTGCTACGAAAGCATAAGTTCCATCCCTGCCTTGTTTACCTTCACCAGGACCTAATTGAGGCGGACTTTGGAAGGCGGGTTGACTTCTGCAATTGGGGCCTGATTAAAATTGATGAAAAAAAGGCCTTCTTACACAGAATATTTTGGACACATGAAGCTCGGTTTTGCCGCAGTAGCCTGTGAATATTCTGAACACGCATTATTGGTCACACGAAAAACCACACTGGTTGCGGCAGCACAAACATCAAGTTCGCTGCAGTGGGAATGTGTGGTGTGGCATACTCGGGGACAGGATCATTGGACCTTACTTTTTTTGAGGACAACTTGAACGGAAAGATGTGCACGGAAGAACTATTAGGTGTTGTCGTCGACGACTTTCTCTCTAATCTTTCCATGAATGACCTGCGCCAAGTGTGGTTCCAGCACGACGGAGCACCACCACATTTCTGCGCCACGGCAAAGAACTGGTTGGACACATGTTTTGCACGACAGTAGATCAGGCGTGCAGGAGCGATGTTTTAGCCGCCGAGGTCCCCTGATCGAGTTTATGCAACCGAGTCCAGTCATGGCAGTAGTATGAGGCACAGGATAATATCTGCCTGTGCGAGCATCCGTCCAGAAGTATACTGCGCGGAATTATCGAGTGGACGCGAGAGCGGTTTATGCTTTGCGTTACTAGAGTGTACTAGTCTAGTACACTCTAGCGTTACCGTGGAAGGGAGGCATTTTGAACATTCTTTAGGGCATTGACATCTTGACGGGTGAAGGGCGTTCATGAGATTTGTGCATGACCACACCAAACTTAAAGTGGCAGAATGAAATATTCGTTAGCATAGCTAGAACCGTTTCTCCTGTTGATGGTAGAGTTGTTGCTCTCCATGTCAATAAAACTTGGAATACTTGGAAACCAGCAGTCACTTTATTTGCGTAGCCCAGGCAAGGACCATGCCCGCTCGTCTAGTCACCATTACGCACGCGCACTGCCCTCCGGCTTCTCCGCTCGCGTGCTTATCTCGGCATGGCAGCGGCCGCCATGGTTACAGGCTGCGCGGACGCGCATTAAGGACAGCGGTTGCGGGTTCGACGATTTTTATTTCGCCAGCCAAGAGGGTAAGGAGGACAGTTATAATCTTTGCTTATGCCTCCACCCTGTTGTCATACTATACACCACACGCAGGAGACGCGTCACATCAGGGAGGAGCTTTGCACCTATCCTAACTTTCTTGCATGCGTAATCATGCGAACGACAATTAAAATTTGGAGTCTGATCTCTCGGAGCACAGACACGTTAGAATTCTTCCAACTGATACTGTGTAGAAACAATGACTGCCGCTGACTTTTCGATACAAATATACCCACTTACTGCAGTCAACAAAATAGCTAATTATTCAATTTTAGTTAATTGGGCGGCTGACAGCGATAATTATCATCTCGCTTCGTGGGCCGTCAGTAGAGGGAATGTCCGAGGATGGCTGGCTCCAAGTGATATGAGTTAACGTAACGCAAGTGTTGAGGAAACACGGCTTCGGCGCGAAAGCTACGGGCGTTCGCGGACAGTGCTGTTAAGTAGAGGGAGAATGCGAATGTTATATTAGCTTAGAATACATCTTTAGCCCCGCGTTTAGGACCGGAATTATACACTACTCGCGCCGTTTGGACAAAGCTTAATGGGTTGTCCACGCAGTCACCGTCTGCGATATCCGCGGAAGGAGGTTTCCTAAGCCGCATCGGGCGTTATGTACAACCATTGTCTGATGACCCCTCTTTCCGCCGGCTTGACTGGGCGTAAATAGTAAAGAACGCTCCGGTAACCAGCAGATGTGTAGTGCCTCAGCATTGTCGGCTGCAGCTCTATCAGCATGCTACGTAAGAACTGCACAAATGTGCGGGCTCAAAAAATTTAATTGGCTAAGTGGTCGCTAAACTACTTGCCTTAGCGGAACGTTTTATGTGCGGTGCGCTCAAGCCAGGAGCGGGCGTAGGTAAACATATAATCTGGCGATATGGCTCCGTTCAGTCCTCGCTGCGAAGACGAACCGCAGCAAAAGAAGGTCCCCCTGTGGGCGCTGAACGAGCGCGCTCGTCGCTCGCGTTTACGGCGAAACGTGCCTCGAGAGCGACGGTGAAAAGTTCACAAGTGCGGCCATCGACAAACGCGAACGGGATTCCCGGGATCGCCTTCAGAGTCGGTGCGGCCAAAGATTTTGGCGGGTGTAGTATCGGGCGCCGCGAGAGAGATCTTCGGCTCTCACCGTTCATTACGTATTGGTGTAAAACGCTCAGTGTCCCACCATAGTTTGTGTGTCGCGTGTATGTATAGTGTTCCATTTATCAGTTTTGTATCGTTTGTATTACCTTTGTATTAGTTTCCTGGTGTTGAATAAAAACATTGCCCCCTAGTCCTAGCTAACCGTCTCTTTATCATTTTGTTGTTGTGTGAGTTGACGCCACAAATACCGTGTCTTGTTTCAGCTGCACGGAATTAAAAAAAAAGTTGTCGCAGTTTCACCCGAAAGGCGAAGCATCAATTGCGATAGCAAATTTGAAGAGAGCTATCCGGAGTAATGATAGCAGCTTTATCAGCTGTATAAACTTGGACATGCAGCAGCACCGGCAACACGCAGAACTGTTGTCGACGCCGTCAGCGTTTTGCCCGCGTTTGCTCAAAATGCGTGCGGCGTTGGTGACTGTTGCCGGAGCCTCTGATATAAATAGTCACTTGGTGCCGCAGCTAAACTTCGCCTCCCTTCCCTCCCCCCCCCCCCCCCCCCCCCACGGCGTTTCGTCCGTCGGAAGAAGGCACGTTTGCTCTACATATATGGTGATTGTAGAGGAGGAAAGAGACGCCTACTTCTGCAGCCCTTAAGGAAGCACAGCGCAGAACGCGCGTTTGTTCTCCGCCGTGCGTTCACTCCCTGTGAAAGCGCGCGTTCCTCGCGCCCTTTCACTCGCACATACAGCGTTCGGCGCGCGACGATTTTTGCAGAAGATAGCGCCAACCTTTCCCTTTCCCTCAAGAACCACTTACCACCGACGATTTCGGCGCTGAGCCGTAGTAGTAGTGATTTTATTGAAGAAGAAAGTGACGCTTATTTCTGCTGCCCAATAGGGAGCACGGCGCAGCGTCAGGGGAAGGGGATAAAGGAGATAAAGATGTTGAAAGGAAGGGAAGAGAAGAAGAAGCAGCAAGAGTCTCATCCGATGATGGAGGAGGCTGGTGATGGAGGCGATGGCCTGCTAGGGACGAGCGCTTAGCGATGGGCGGAGATTCCGTTCAGTTCCACAAACTCCAAAAGGCTGTGGAGAGCTCGGAGGTGGGGAGGCGACGGGAACAGGAGGTCGCTGGTTGTCGCAGCAGGTAGACCCTGTTGTCTGTAGGCAGTGATGACCCTTGAGCGGTCCTGTGCCAGCGCTGGGCATGCACAGAGAAGGTGCTCGAGGGTCTCGGGGTCGCCACAACGTTCGCAGGCCGGTGATGTGGAGCGTTCCTTGGCGTGCAGCCGCGCCGCCGTCCAGACACAGCCCGTGCGCAGTCGAAGCAACGTTGCGCGTTCCCTCCTGGTAAGGCCACACTCTGGAAGTGGCCTGGGACCGTTGCCATTTGCCACTCTGGCATCCGGGTGGACGATTGTGAGCAGTTTTTTTCAGGCGCTGCCTTGAAAAATCTGAGGAAGCGACTGCTCGTGTGAGCGGCACTTCAGGATGGTGGGCGGTTTTGGCGAGGGTATCCGCTGCCTCATTACCGGCTATTCCAACATGGGAAGGCAGCCAATGAAATGAGATGGTGACCCCCGTGGCAGCCAATGCCGAGAACTTCGAGCTGAGCAGGGCCCCCGTAAGCCCTGATCGGCGGTGGTTGATTAGGCTCTGGAGCGCTGGCTTCGAGTCGCAGAGCACTGCCACCGGTTGCCCAGGAGCATCAATTGCGATAGCAAATTTGAAGAGAGCTATCCGGAGTAATGATAGCAGCTTTATCAGCTGTATCATTACTCCCTCCCCCTCCCCCCCATGGCGTTTCGTGCGTCGGAAGAAGCCGTGCTCCCTCAAGGGCTGCAGAAGATAGCGCCAACCTTTCCCTTTCCCTCAAGAACCACTTATCATCATCATCGACGATTTCATCTCCATTGACGTCATACGGAACCTCACGGCGACGGCGACGGCGACGGCGTCGCTGACGGCAGAAATCTGCTTTTGAGTGTCCATATAATTGCTATCGCAATAAAAAGGTGAATTTTGTAAGGATATTTCCCGATATTCTATCAGGTTATGTGTCTTTGTGACCGCTAGGAACTCCGTATCGTGCGATATATGGCCGATAATTAAAAAGGGTGTCTTAAATAGCTGCTTAATTAGCAATTATAGAGGAAACACTGCAATTCCGGAATTGAGGGTCCAAAGTCATATTATTAACTCAACAAAAACTTATCTAAACAAAATTGCCTTGGGGGCCAGAGCTTGCAGTATTTTGGCACTGAGGGCGGCCCTGTATGGAAGTAGCGGAAGAAATATCAAGTAGGGCACCAGTGACGTCGATCTCTCTACCCTCTCCATTGCGAATGCAGACCAACGGTAGCACAAGCTTTCGCTGGCACGGGCTTCATTGCGGCCTTGCTGTTTTTTTTTTTTTTTTTTTGTTGGAGACGCCAGGAATAGACGCGGAGCGTGCCCTATTCCGTTCCCAACCTGGTGGCCGTGCTGCAGCTCAGATAATCACGTTTGCCAACAGCAACAAATAAAGGCTTTACGGTTCATAATGAAGAAAACTCTAATCGTCACAGCACTGGCGCCTTTGCAGCAGGGAAGCAGGTGGCGCTTTCCAATAAGAGTGGAGAGATCAGCGTCACTGACACGCTATTGAATTTCAGTTTCAGAATAGGCTGCCCACAGCCAAAATACTGCTCGAAGTAGTACCTACGATGACTTTTGTAAAGTTGTTGGGCAACACGACTATCGGGCTTCAATTTTGCAAATGCAATGTTGCTTATAAATTGGCTAATTAACACTTTATCGAAATATTTTTCTTACTTGTGAGCCATATTTTCCACGATGCCGCATCTGTATTGGCTGCCAAGCCTTGTAGTCTGACATCAGATGTGCAAAAGCGCTTATCACAAGTTATCAGTGCTGCACCCGGTGTTATTTGGTGCAGAAAATAAAACAGCGTGTACACCTGCTACATTCGCGATCTCCAGGAACGAAAGCGAAGCGGCTGTACTGGCACTGAAACATCACCTCCCCACCCCCCTTCCCGGAAGTATTGGATATCCTCGCCTTCCTGACTACAGCCGGGGGGTGACAGAAGACCTATGAGCCCCGGGTGCCAGACGACCTAGCTACGCCACTGCAGACAAGCGTACTCCTGCACATACTTTAGGGGCTGAACAGCGAGCATGAATTTTAGTTGCCTAGGCTCTTGAAGATTATCTTTGTTTTTTGCATATTAAACTTCAACCCTACTCTTACACTCTCTGGGTTAAGGTCCTCTATCATTTGTTCCAATTCATCGCCATTGGCGCTGACAATGCTCTGATATATATTCACTTGGAGACGCCACCGACGATGCCATCGGAACAGAACTGGGCGGAACAGAACAGAACAGACACAAGGCAAGACAAGACAGAAAGACAGACAATGGTTCGCAGTAAATGTGTAAAAGCCTCTGGACATACTCCCAGATTTCTTGAGCATAAGGAAGAAGCCTTAGCTGTTCATAGGTGGCAGCTGTATGGCGAAGGTGTTTCGTATTGAGCCAGCCACTGGCCGCATTAGGCTATTAGTCTAAATATTTTCCTATAATTTTTTTCCCTGACACTGAAGTTCCAATGAATGATCGACAGAATAAAAGCAATGTTCCCCACTGGAAGCGTGCTTGTGAGCCGAGCTCGTCAAGTGAGAAAGCGTTTACAAAGCGATGTTCTTCATTGCAGTATCCTTGGGCTCACCCATTTAGTAATTATCAGCCACACCTCGTCTGCAAACTATGCAGTTCCGCCGTACGAAAATACAGCAAGATTCGACAAGTCCAACTGCTTTATTGTGCCACCATCGCTATACGAATATAAGGATGGGTTCAATGTGACCTATTACTCCACAATGGTGAGTATGGGCCCCCATATTTATTTTGCTCATCACACAGGAACCTTAGTATTCATGTCCTTGGGTGTGTGCGTTATTTGTACACTTGGTAACCTGACACCCCTTTTTGTGAAGTGTCGTAGGACTTACATGGCACTTGTATAATGCACGAGTCCTTCATTGTGGTAAACACATTTCTTGGTCCTTGCGCCAGTGGAAAATGTGCAGGAGCCGTTTGCTATCGCAGCAAAAAAAGCCAGATTTATTAAGCACAACTTTTTGATTATCGACTCACTGCTATTTATTGTCGCCTTATAGGGTCGGCACCGGTCAATTTGCCTGTCGACGTAAGTCACTGGCCGCCGTGTAGATGTAATAAATTCACCGCATTGAGCGATATATTGAACTCGACATATGCGAGCCTTAACTACTTTTTCCTTATATACCGGGAGAAAATAAAGAAAATAGCCATTCATTTGGAATGTTATGTGCTTCGTGATACTGCCATTTGATTCTTAACTCGTATAAAGTAACCATAATAATTTAAGTTAAACAAGAAGTCAGGGGATGAGCGCAATGCAAGCGGGTGGAGTGAAACAGAAATACAGGCGGATTAAGGTTGAGTAGCTGGTCAAACCATGAGACAGCCAGTGAAATGCATCTGCATTCGTGGGCGACATTCCGAAAGCATTACGTCTGCCAATATTTCGGCCATGTCGCTTTAAGGTCGACGCGCACACGCTGAACAGATCGCGTATATTTTGTCAGAAGAGTAACTTGCCGATTGAGTGTAGCTTACTGCTTGTTTTTAAAACGAAGCTTTCTAGTCTAACCGTCGTGAACGTTCCTAACCTTGGCTGCTGCTGCCGGCTAAACTCGTGTAACAAATCGGCCTATTTGTAGCCTAACCAGTACTACCATTAGAGATGTGCACGTTGCCTGCTCTGTTCTGCGTTGAATCACACAATTAAACAACAAACGGTGCCTAAAGACCCGAAATAAAACAAATAATCTTCTAAGCCACGATTCCTCCAATGAAGCGATCTTTTCCATTCCCTCTTTCCTGGGGTTTGGCGCGTTTGCTGGGTCGGCTCCTTGCCAAGTAAGGTCCCAGAGCCAGTGCAATAGTTAACTTGCCCGCAATTTGGTAGCGATGCCTTCCGCTCGATTCTATGCCAATTTTACCATCCACCGCTCACGGCCGGAGGCTCACGTTCATAACGCGGGCAAAGCGTCGCTCTTACCACTGGCATAGAGCAAAGCGCGCAAGGGCGTTATTATTGGAAATAGCATCGCTACAAATTCGCGGCTCTGAGTTGATCCCGGAGACAGCTGAAGCCGCGTTCGTGTGGATCACGGGGGCAAGTTCGCTGTGTCAAAAGACACGTTGCAGAAGATAAACACGGCCCATATTCGCAAAATTTGGCTTTGGTAAGTGGTCTTTGCCATTGGTCGTCCGCCTCCGCTAATAATATGTCCTGCACGAGGATTGGCTAGAATTGTCTCTTAAAAGCAATTCTAGCGTAAGAGGATTTTGTGAATAGGGGCCTAGTTTTATAGTGTTCAACTAATCACTTCATAAAAGCTTCGCTTTACAGAGCTTCCAAAATGTACGTTTGGTCTGAATACATTTTTTTTCTTTTGCTCGCACAGAAAGATTCATCGGAATTCCTTCAGTACCTTCAGAGTCCGCATGTAGGTGTGCCGATTCCCATCGGCATCTCCGTGACTCTCAAGGGCCGTTGGTTTACGGCGGCAGCACCAGCAGCCCTGAATTTGGACCTTTTAAAGAAGTGCGATGATTTCACTAACGTTCACGATGCACCACCATCCTCCGTGAGTATACTGCCGTCTATAGAGTGACACACTCGCTTACCTTTAAGTGGTGACCGAGCCGCTGAACTTTTTTTTGTAGGCGAGGCGGAAGTTACGTGCATGAGAAATTGAAATGTGTCATAGGTAATTAAGAAAATTTGCTATTTTTTTTTACTATTCTGTTGTGCAAACGTTTGAATCGTGGTATGGAAGCCGGGAAATAATGAGGTCACGTTTACTCGGCACAGCCTGAACACTATACCGCAAGTGCAAGAGATATCCGACTTTAAAGTGTGACACAATGCACATCGGTGTTCCAACAAGCAATTTGCAAAAGCTGGCCTGAAACAGATCGCGACATATGTAACTCGGCAATGTATTTTTGATCAGATTTCTGGAAAGTATATCGCGAGAGTCACGCTAGCCTTAGGATTTCTGCTCAGCTGACAACACTTCACTACTGTCCGGCTTCGATTTCGCAATAGCAACTTGCCTCGTAAACTGGAAAAATAAAAGGTTCACTTGTGACTATTCCTAATTAACGTCCTGGTCATTGCGATTTTTCTAGCAAGCAAGACCGCGTCTTCAGGTAAGCTACATTACTAAGGCTGTGGGAAGAAAAGTTGTTTAAACGTCATTGCGAAACCCGCTTTTAAGCCGTAAATAAATAAGATTTTGGACCGCATCACATGTTGAAATAAAAAAAAAAACACAAATGACTTGAGCATACTTGCTGATGGTTAAATTGAGCTGTATATTTGTAATCTGTTTTTTTTTCTGATGTGGTTTACTTCAGCGTTATACTGTTTCGTTTGAGATAAGTACATACAGGGCGCATGCTTTACAAAAATAAATCAAGTGCGCGCGCTTCACCTCATCTGTCTTCTTGTCGCCCCTAGCCTGTCCTTTGTTACGCTTAAGAATCCTGTCGAGCCATGGAAGCTTTCACGCACATCACCACATATGACCACAGTTACACTATATCTTCCATGCGGTTTTGAAACAGATTTCAATAACAACGCCCACACGCACGCACACACGCACACGCACACACCACTGCACACCCGCAAACACAGACACACACGCGCGCACACGGTTACACTTACTCAAGCACAGAATATTTCCACTACGGATTCTATGTTTGGCACAAATGTCTGGCGCCTCCAATGAAAGCGTTCGGCGCTGGGCTAAAGTAATACAACTGAGAGTAATCGAGAGCTTAAATGTACACCTAGCGTTTGCACATGGCTTAGAGCTTGGGGATGCCTATTTAACAACTGTTGAGGCGCAATATAAGCAGCACCAGGCGTGACTGGAAGTCGTACCTATTTTCCAAGTGGGGGTCTGCCAATCCTTTTTTTTTTTTTTTTACTTGAAAGACATGCGTACACTTACAGGGACACTAAACGGAAAATCAAGTTGAGCTGTATTAGTAAATGACACCGAAAACAAATATGACGTTCTGGTCCGAAGGGGAGGCTATTCTGAAAGAGATACGATCGAAGACGAAAGGATGGTGACGACGCTGCCTTGAAGTTCCACATCAGCTTGCTGTGACGTAATTGATTTTGAGAGCATCTGCTCGAGTTTAGTTAGCTTGTTATCGCTAAACATAGACTACACTGAAGGAACTTCAGTTGGGTGAACTTTACGAGTTTTACGAACGTCGACTAAGCCAAAACCACCTAGGTAGCATAAGGCATGTTCTCTCCGATCCATGACGTCATACTACCTCGCCCGACTGCTATAGAATCCAATGTGCGCAGTCGCGATTTCAACAATACCGCTTTCGTCCCGCCTGGGTTGGCAATGGACATTTCGGGCCAAGTAACATGACGTCATGGATCGGAGTGAACAGGCCTTGCGCTATCTATAGGTGGTGTTTACAAAGCCCACAAAGGCCAAAATGCAAGGTAAATATCTTTTAAATACATCACCTCGAATTGACTTGCCGCAGGCCTGGTTTCGACGCGAAATTCAAGAAGTGGGACTTTTTCTTGGCTAGGTTTCTCAGTGTTTGGTTCTCCAGAGGGGACGCACCCCGATCATCGGGACTTTTTCTCGGACAGTATGAAACGAACACAACGGTTTATTTTTGGTAGTACAGAAAGGAGAAAAATTGCATGGAAAATGACAAACGCTCTCTTTGGGTGGTCCATCCATTTCTATCCCACAAAAGGAATGTCAAAAGAAGCAGGGCAATACAGAAACGCAGAATAGTGCCGGCACGTCAGTGACGACAAAATGGCTAATAATGAGCCTATTACTGCGAAATTAGGAAAAATACAGCGTTGAAGAAATAATTTATCGGCCGAGGCATATTATTACCGTTATCAAACGACAAATAATGTCGTTTAGGCGCCGACAAATAATGTCGGCGCCTATTTGCTCCACTGGCTGGTAAGGGTGTGCGTGCCACAAATAGACGTGGCTCGCTAGCGCTAGCTGCGCTTTGTTGCGCGCAGGTCTCTACTTGGAGATGCAATAACGGGCCCTCGAAAGTATCAAGCGGAAGAGGAGTGAAAGAGTGCAAAAGGCTGTTCGGAGATTACAGAGATATACGGTGGGTGCGGAAGCGGCGAGGCAGGAATCGAAGCGGTGGACCCACGAGATACGCGTGGCCGTGGAGCTCGAGCAAGAAGGAAAGCGACGCGTGGTCTTGGGACAGCGGCACATCGAGCGAGCGGCCGCTGAACAGAGTACCAAGGACAAGTGGCACAGTGTGGAAAAACGCCACTTGCGGGACGCAGGCGCGTACTTTCAAAAGCACTTTCAAAAGCAATTTGGTGTGGCGTGTAGCGTTTCAGCCCCTATGGTTCCAATCAGGCGTCATCAGGGTGTCGGGGCCCGCGCATATGACGGTCCTCGAGCGAGCGTCCGCTTCCCAAGGAGGACGTGATGTTCGGGCTTTGCGTCATGTGCAGGGGAGAAATGCTTCGCATTCACTTAGATAATCATCGAGGATGGTTTCTGCCGTAATTTTATACAAGCGTGATTTTTCTTGCCTTCTTTTCTTACTGAAGGTGTGCCCAGGACAATATCCAGGCTTAACCTACCAGAACTCACCGACGTATAAATCAGTAATCTGGACCAACGCTACTGGGGTCTTCACTTTTGAAGTGGAGCGAACGCTAAAAGAAAAGGTGTGTGGAAAGATGCCGTTTATACTCCGTAGGACAGGCCGTATTTACCGACTGTATCATAGAGCAGTTATGTTAACTCACTGTTGATACTTTGCACAAGAAGCTTATGTGTATTCCTTGAGTCAATGTGAACTGAATATGTAAGATTGACCGCATTTCTTGGTGTAAAACCAGAGTAACGCCTTGGCTGTTGTAAATGCAAGACCGTTTCTCTTTTCGCGTACATACAAGGCTCTGAGCAGTAAGCGTCACTGTGGGTGTATGTAAGGGGATTTTCACGTTGTCTCACATGGAATTGTAGTTCTATACCAAACTAGTGTACCACGAGATGTCTGGATTTAAGCAAGAATAGACACTTTTCGTAAAAGTGCGCCTCTAGCGCCGTGGATGCAAACCACGACAAGGCGCCACCTAGGTTTAGGTCGTCGTAACAGACGACAAAGGCTGCGACAGCCAACGCGACGATGTGCGACGTTTTGCTGGTGCGGTGGCCGCCTAGCGCGATGTGAGTTGTACCACGAACGTGTTATCAATGGCGGCTAAAATTTAAACATGTTGTCGCGTTCTGCCCTCAGCGAGGCTACAGCTATGAGATCATGAAGGTAAGCGACAAATTTACATTTCAAAAATGCAGATCTAAAGAAACACACCAGATGCACGTGAGTGCCACGTGTCAATACCATTAATGTCGGGAAAGCGCTTGACACTGTAGGCTTTCAGCAGAGACTCTAAAATAAATTGGTGTCTCTAGGGCCCTTTCTCTGGCGGCGACGCCTTAACTACGTAGCCAAAAGCGTGTGCAGGTAGCTCTTTACAGCACAGCACCGCTACAGCAGTGTGGGTAAGTTGACATGTGAACAGCGTGATTGACAGTGCGCATCGTGGCCTAAAGAATGTCCACGATTTGGCTAGGTATAAAAATGTGTCACTTTTTCTCAGAAACACCATCCGTAAACGTTACGCGCGAGATGCATCATCGCCGTCCGAGGTAGGCTAGCAGAGGATCGAGACATTGCCTTATTAACTACGGTAGATTTGATCATTCGTATGTGGCTCTATAACACAAATGTTAGCATAAGCTTCGATTCAAAGATTCGGTGATTCGCTGTGGTTGGGCTTGCATAATTAGTAAAAGCAGTCTCAGCAGTCTCGAAAGCGAACAGAGGCGATCGTAGCTGCTCACGTTTCTTGGCATTCGTTTCTACTCAATAATTACATTGCGAGAGAGCACGGTGCAGAAATGCGGCAAAATTGTGAATAAGCGACGATTATCCGGTCGGGCTCGCGGGCGTGTCAAATTGTCCGGGTCTTCAGATATTCCGTATTATACTCACAACTGTGTTGCTACTAGCAACCACGTCTACATGGATTTAAACACACCGAAAAATAAATGTAGAGTACTTACGTCTGTTCCAGCGAACAGCACCAACATAATGCACACCAAATGGCTACAACGGCGGCAACATTCGCGCGCGTATTGAGAAACTCACAGTACCAACCATCGCTAGTCACATTTATTGGTTGTAAGAGTAGGTACTTATACTTGACGCTACGACGTAACTTTCCGTCAGAAGCTTGCAGCTCCGACGAGTCCTTCATTCTCTTTGTCGAGCTGTACGCTAGCAGACTCAGCTCGAAACCCAACAGTCGCGGTAAATCATGCGTCTATCCTATCCCATCCCGTCGACGTTTAATCGACGTCATTCAGTGCGACACCCAAAATAAGTGGCACTGATTGCAAAAACCAGCCACGGCACACATTTACTCGCTATAAACTCCGCAGATGGAGCGACTGAAGCAGCTGCTGCCGCGGATCCACGTGCGAACTCACAACCACATGCTCGAAACCTGGCGCTTTGTATCCCACAGTCCCGGGCTAATCGAAATTTGCGAGAAGCCGACCATTTGGTGGCGTATTTATGAAGCGGACGTATTGCGTGCTTAGTAGAATGTGCAAAGAAAAAAATAATCAGCACTTGTCCGTATATTAGCGAACGCCTCATGCGCCAAAACTTAGTCAATGGTAGGACTTTTTCATGATTTCGTTGGTCATGACCTTGGATGGATGGATGCATGCTATGAGCATCCCTTTTCTAAATGGCGCGGTGTGCTTGCATGACCAACCTCTATTAGGGCGAAACTCTTACGTGGCTGTGTTGGCATTGGCCTTGCCGTGACCTTGGGAATCTGTGCCGTGACGAAAAATGGGCGACGCCGCAAAGAGGACAGACACGTTTAAAAATTCTCGGATTGACGTCACATTTTTCAGGGAGGTTCCTGTAAACAAAGTAAATTAGGGGCTTTGAAAAGAAAATTTGGAAATTTCGGTCTGGGTGGGAATCGAGCCCGGGCTTCCGCGGCAGGAGACGAACACACTTTCCTGAAGCCACGGCACCTCCACGGTTGTGGCTTGCTAATGGTGTGCCTATTGCGTGCCTGACTGCACACGTCCCGTGGTCACCAAGACGCGATCGTTACACTACTCGCGCGTTCGTAGTCTGCTTCCACAGCTGGCTCCCATGCCGCTGATAATGTCAGCGTTCCCGTACTGCCCCTCACGATCGTGCCACTGCCCGCGCTTTCGTCGTCGTCTTCTTCCACATCTGGCAGGCTTTTGCCTTCGCGTTTTACAAACCTGTGACACTGGCTTACTTTTAGGGGCGAAGCTCCTTATAGCGGCACCCGTTCCGTCCCCGTCGTAGTAGTAGTAGTAGTGTGTAACCAGTCTGAGAAAAATGAGAAAAAAATTCCGAAGTTGTGTCCGTAGCGCGGAATCGAACCAGGGACCCCTCGCTTCCCACTACGCCACGAAGCGGACATGGACAAAGGCACCACGATGGCTATAGATACCCAAGATTAACGAAAGGCCGCGTTTCTAGCGCGTTTCTAACGCGTTTGTGCTAGCGCGTTACGGCCCGTGTAAGAAGCTGGTGTAAGACGCTGTGGCCTCTCCACCTTACCTTCAACGCGTTTCGAACGCGCTGCCCAAAGCGGTGGCAAGTCAAGTTCAAGTCGAGGAGCGTTTATGAATACGGGGGTATACTCTCTCAGCAGTCATGTGATGGCGTCGGCAAACGCGGTGCACGTTCCGGCATGTGTAAATGGCTGCGTAAGACGCTGTGGCCGCTCCCCCTTACTAGAGAGTACTGCACGTTTCTAACGCGTTTGTGCTAGCGTCCCCTTAAGCGGGAGATCCGATGATTCCCTCCGGAGCTTCGCCCACTCATCATCATTCACCTCGTGGATCTGCTGTCATTTTTTTAACAGCGGAGATGTTGTAGGTCGAGGCTGCGTCGTCCATCCTTCCGCCAGTTTCACGCAGGTCACGTGACCAGAAGAGGATGAGAGCCGCGAAAGGAGGGCAGTTCACGTGACCAGCAATGGAGGAGAGGCGCGCTGGGGGTGGATGCGACCAATGAGAGGCCGCGCTGTGCGCGAGGAGGAGAGGCAATGGGTATGAGAGAAGGTGTTTCTGTGCGGCGCGCCCTTTCGAATAACGCGCAGCGTGCAGAGCTGCCTCCGACGTCATCCGCGTTTCCCTGCGTTCGCGCCGAATGCGCGTGGTGTCCGTTACGGCAGCCGATGCCTCTGGCGGCGTCACGGCAGGTTTCGACCAGAGAACTGGACACTCGTTGTGTAGCATCGGAAGTCGCTGCCCTCTTCTCGCCTTGCAGCGTTTAATATAAGTTTGTGTTGTAGATCTGTGTTTACTTGTGCTTTACGGAATTGCATTAGGTGCAACACATGTAGATGTAGCACTCGGTGTAACTAACACAGCTTCTCTGTTCGACCATCTTCACGGAGTGGATGGGAGGTGTAATTTTTTAATAATTTGTTTGCTGTTGTACCGAGGTGCGTGCGTGTCCAAAACGCATTAGGCAGGCTAAATCACATTTTGACCATGGTTGAGCTTGAAGGTCAAATTTATGGAACCAGGCGTTTTCTGGGTTTCTGCCTGGAGCCGTGGAGCTATTGCTCTAAAAGTGGTCGACTCATACATGGAAAAAAAGTGGGAAAAAAGTGGGAGACACAAACAGGGAAAAGTACGTTTGAGGGCAGGAACGGCAGCAAGAGAAAAAGTTGTCGCAGTTTCACCTGAAAGGCGAAGCATCAATTGCGATAGCAAATTTGTAGAGAGCTATACGGAGTAATGATAGTAGCTTTATCAGCTGTATAAACTTGGACATATGCAGCAGCACCGGCAGCACGCAGAACTGTTGTCGACGCCGTCGGCGTTTTGCCCGCGTTCGCACAAAATGCGTGCGGCGTTGGTGAGTGTTGCCGGAGCTTCTGATATAAATGAGCACTTGGTGCCGCAGCTAAACGTCGCCTCCCTTCCCTCCCCCCCACGGCCTTTCGGGCGTTAGAAGCAGCGCGTTTGCTCTACATATATGGTGATTTTAAAGGAGGAAAGAGACGCCTACTTCTGCAGCCCTTAAGGAAGCACGGCACAGAACGCGCGTTTGTTCTCCGCCGTGCGTTCACTCCCCGTGAAAGCGCGCGTCCCTCGCGCCCTTTCACTCGCACATACAGCGTTCGGCGGCGCGCGGCGACGATTTCATCTCCATTGACGTCATACGGAACCTCACGGCGACGGCGACGGCAGAAATCTGCTTTGGAGTGTCCATATAATTGCTATCGCAATAAAAAGGAAGAACAAACACACAGACAAACAAAAAAGCAAGCGAGCAAGCAATTCGCAGTTTCCCTGTCATAAGTACGAAATGTCATGACTTTGGCTGCAAATCTAAACTTCTCGAAAAAAAGTTATAAGTGTTCAATGTTTTTACATAAAAAACTTCGTCTTTACACAAAATTATTCCATATATTTTCTTAATTCGCAAGGTTGCAATGTATTTTGAAATTTACATTAAAAATATCGTTTAGAGAAGCAGTGCGATGATGGGGCTTCCTTGCGACAACCTGCAGACATGAAATGCGAGGTTCTGACTTTAATCGCAGTTCCTTTATGATAAGGTGGAGCTCGACGAGATAAATGCTCATTAATACGTACAGCGCCTATTCTAACATTGGAAGATGCTTAAGCTTCGCCTTTAAGAGTGGAACGCGATAACATTCAAAGTTCCGCGAGTGCTCCTCATGCTTCCCGGCAACTGCAGCTTATGTAACTGTAATGTTTACCGGGAAACGCTGGCGGTGAACCCTATGCAAACAGGCGAAATTTCTGGCAGAAACGCGGCCTCCTGCGTGGGCCGATCCGGGAGGAAATGCGCAGCCGTGCCACAAAAAAGAAAAAAAAAAAAAACACCGCATATCCACGGGGTGAATGATGATGAGTGGGCGAAGCTCCGGAGGGAATCATCGGTAAACCCGTGAATCTTCCGTGTAATTCGCCCATTCTCGCCGCACTAAATCGAACGATTGACTTCCACCAATGACACGCGCCATATGTGACGTCATTCCTATTTTATAACAGCGCCCTTCATTATAATTGCACCATCTCCCGCTTAAGGGGACGCTAGCACAAACGCGTTAGAAACGTGCAGTACTCTCTAGTAAGGGGGAGAGGCCACAGCGTCTTACGCAGCCGTTTACACATGCCGGAACGTGCACCGCGTTTGCCGACGCCATCAGCGTTTATGAATACGGGGGTAAGGCGGAGAGGCCACAGCGTCTTACACCAGCTTCTTACACGGGCCGTAACGCGCTAGCACAAACGCGTTAGAAACGCGCAGTCTTTCGTTGATTGGTTGGTAACAACTTTATGGTGGTAACAACTTTATTGCAGTCTTTCGTTAATGTTGGGTATTTATTGTCATCGTGGTGCCTGTGTCCATGTGCGCTTCGTGGCGTAGTGGTTAGCGCCGCGCGTTCGGAAGCGAGGGGTCCCTGGTTCGATTCCTCGAGAGGCTACGGACACAACTTTCGGAATTTTTTTTTTCATAAAAGTAGACGTGGCTACCTACTTGAAGAGATTATAGTTGGAAAGGGTGAAAGAATGGATTAAAGTGCAGCGTGATAACTATCTCTACATAGAGGACACCTCAACCGCGCTGCACAGGGGGATGGGGACTGAAAGATAGGAGAAGGGAAAGAGGTCCTGGCTACCTACTACGACGACTACTACTACATACTACAGAGGAGGGACAGACCCACACCCTAAGGAGCTTCGCCCCTAAAAAGAAAATGCATCAATTTTAGGTTTCCGTTATCAAGGCGAAACCGTTACACCTGTATGTCTCACAGTTTTGATCTTCGAAGTCCTTGAGCGAAAACGCGTCGACAACACGAAAGGTACACAAACTATCGTCATCAAATCCCTATATGCAAAAGCTCACGCAACACTTTTGATGGTGTGCGCGTCATCATCGTACCCTAGTAAGCACTCATAGACCAGTAAGCAAGCAAGATGGATGATAAAGCGAATTAAGTGGATGAACAAGCGAATTAAGATGAATGATAAAGCAAATAAGTGGATGTCTAAGCGAAAAAAGAGGCATGATTAAGCCAAATAAGTGGATGACTCAGGCGATTTAAAAGCAATATAATTAAGATCGATGATCATGCGATTTAAGAGGAAGACTAAGCGAATTAAGAGGCGGAGAAAGCGAATTAAGAGGATGCATAAGCTAATTAGACTAATCGAATTAAGCCGTTGAATAAGCGAATTAAGAGTATGAGTAAGCAAATAAGGATGAGTAAGCGAATCAGGGGATCACTCAGCGAATTAAAAGGTATGACAAAGCGAAGTAGGCTAAGCGAATTAAGGGAGGTGCGTACGTCATGTGTCCATCTCTAACGCATTGACACTTGGGCTTTCGCCTTCTAGTCGCCTTAGGGATAGTATCAGATACCGCGTATTTTTTTGCCGAATATCTTACATGTTTTATTTTTTACAGACAATAAATGGCCAGCATCAAACTTTCTGATCCATAATATTGAACTTCGTTTTTCTACTCCTACTTGTTTGTTGTCTCAGGTGACCACAAACAATGGACGAGTAGAAAAACAAGGTACGGCTACTTTTCTGCCACCAAACCTAAAACCACTGTTTACTAATTTCTATTGGGGCCATGCCTACTTCCCCCCTGCTATCCCTGAACCTCAAAGCTTCAAGGTGGCCAGGGGAACCAAAACCGAGAGCCGGGTAGATGTCCTCACATTCTAATAAAACATGTTCCATCGCTTCCATAGCTTTTCCGCAGCAAGAGCACGCTTCTTCCTTATTGTACTTCGCTTTATAAATATGCGGTCTAAGGCATCGTGATCTCGCTTCGAAAAGCGCTTCCCTTTGAGCTATCATAAAATGTTTCTTTTCTTATTTCGCTCTTACCGCTCAGATAGTTACTCAAAGACGGTTTAATTTCCTTTGCCGCCACCCAGGATATTGTCTCAGCCTCTCTGACTTTGCCTTTAACGTTCTTTGTTGTCATGTTGCTTACTATACCGGCTGCATACTTGCTTATTGTAGGCTTGCTGTCGTTCTTTTCCTCCACAGTGAGTTAAATAGTGAAACACTCTCACAACCCATTGACTTTCTTTAATATTCCTAAAGTCTTTCTTCCGAATGAATTTAACTGAGAGCTTTCCTCACTTCAAAACTTGTCCAGCCCATTTCACCCTGTACGGTTATTTGTAGTCTTCGCAAGAGCGCCCTATGCGAGGCGTCCCGCGGCCCTTTGGCGGCCATTGAGTCCTGATTGTACTTTCACTACAAGCAAACAACCGTATTTCTAAATGTAAGTCGTGGAACCATTACACCTTTCCACAAAGCTCGGAGCACCTCGCATGCATTGTATCCCCATATGGCTCTGTTTCATTATGACTGCAGTTTTCTTCACATTTGCTATTATTGTTTTTTCATAACGTTTCCATATATCTATAGCCGTCGTTTATCCATACAATTAGGTGTTTGTATTCTCTTGTCCGAGGTATTTCCTGGCCCTGCATTGATACCGTCTCCTCACTATTTTCACTGATTACCGTAAAACCGTTTTTTAGGCAAACATTCATTACAAAACTGTCACCTTCCAGTCCAAAGATATTACCCAGACGGTGCATATCACTTTCCCTGTCAGCAAGCAACACAGTGTAGTTTTCACTGGAAGCACCGACGGACCAAGAAGAGAACAAGAAGGACCGTCGGCGAGCACGAGAGGAGAAAACGGGGACTCCCGCTAATTAGCAGGGTCTTCACGGCCCGAATCAGTCCTATTAAAAGCCCTTCTCAATTATATCGACGGAATCGAGTTCTTCTGTGGCTACTGTACGCCATAATTCCACAAATTTTGGTGCCGGAACCCGGAATAGATTAAACTAAGGCTACGAGTTGCCTGCATGAAAATGGAGAAGCTGAATGCGAAGTGAACTTCACGACGATCCTTGAACAGTCGGATCAACGCGGCAAGTGCACTTCTCCGTAGCGACTCCGTAACGCATGAGCAGCTCGACTCCATCTACGAGAGGCTGAAGGCAAATAGTGACGAACTAAACAAGATATATGTGGAACTAGAGAGCCTAATCACAGACGAGGACTTCCAAGCTGAGTACGAAACTGTCTTGGAATATGAGGACAACGCCACGCGTACCCTTGCTGAGCTGATGAGCAAGCGGGATCGCATTTCAAGTGTGACTGCGCACGCAGCCGAGGGTTCGACATCGGCTACCCGTACCATTGCTTCACCATCGGAAAGGACGGGAGCCAAGCCACCAAAACTTACGATCACTTCCTTCTCTGGAGATGTGTGTAAATGGGTGGTGCTTTGGGAGCAATTTGACCAGATCGTTCACAACAATGCGAGTCTTAACGCCGCTCAGAAGTATCATTATTTGCGACTATTTCTCAAAGGAGACGCTGCTTCAGCGTCTCCTGTAGCGGGTCTTCTAACTACGGAAGGATGCTATAAGGATGTCATAGACATGCTGCAGAAGCGCTTCGGGCACCGGACGCGCCAGGAGCAGGAATTCTTCGCAAGGTTACGACAGCTGACTCATGTTGATTCATCTGGTGACACAAGAGCCCTCCGGTAACTCTACGACCATGTACCCGTCAACATCGAATGCCTGGAGTCATTGGGTGTGAAAAGGTCATCGTTTTATTCGATGCTCTGCGACATAATCCTTAGGGCGGTACCCCGAGACGTTGTAGTTAACTATCATCGTGCATGCGCTGCACAAGTCGCGAGTGCTACCGCGGACAATGCTGCTGGTTCTTCGAGACTAGACGTTCTACTCAAGCTCCTTTTGATCGAACTGAAAAGCCTGGAGAAGAGTGACTATAAGGACAGCAGCGTGCGAGACAGCGGCGGTCAGCTTACATCAAACCAGCGCTCCCGCAGTCGCTACTGGAAGCAGCATGCGTCATGTGTGCTTCACACGAACTGAGATCGCGGGTTTCAACCGTGCAAAGAGATGTGTGTGTTCTGCTCACCAAGACAGCACTCCACAGAAGCGTGCCCTGCAGATATGTCCCTGACGCAGAAGAAGGAAGTGCTATCAAATGATAAACGGTGCTTTCGATGCACCGCCAAAGGTCCTAGGGCGCGCGACTGCAAACGGAGGATCTCTTGTTCGAGGTGCAAAGGTCACCATGCCTCAAGTATGTGCGACCTAAAAAAGAATCCCTCAGAGCTCGCACCAAGTACTCAAGAATGACAGAGCAAGTACCACAGTTCGCGCATTGGTAGGGAAACGACAACGAAGCAACGATAAATCGACTTGCGTCTTTCTGCAAACATTTTGATCCTGGGTGGTCAGTGACAACACTTGCCGCTACGTGCGAGGTGTCTTCGACGGCACGAGTCAACGCAAATTTGTTACCAAAGACTTGTCAAGACACCTGGGCCTCAATTGTGTTGGATCTATAAAGATATCTTTCAACACATTCGCCAGCGCCTCAGATCAGGCGGCAGAAAACCGACGAATAGTGGAGCTTCGCATACGAAGTCAGTTTTCTGACATCGAGGTTGTGCTAAGTGCCATTAAGATTCCGCATATATGCCACGAAATTAAAGAAACTAAAATGGGAGTGTCTTTTGTCGCATCATTCAAGCAACTGGGAAGAGACTTAGCCGATGAACTGGTACATGCATTAGTCATCACGCAAAGCGGAATAAGCATGCTGATCGGCTCTGATCAAATGTGGAGAGTCTTGTTGGGCGACGTTAAACGGTGTGAAGGCAATGAATCGCTGATTGCCTTAAATTTTAAGCTTGGTTGGACTTTTCAAGGACGCACCACGTTTTTGACATCACTGCCAGCAACAACGGGCATGATGATTTGCGTTTTGAAAACTCAAGTATACGAGTCAGACGAGTTCTTACGGACATTTTAGGAACTTGATCACCTTGGAATTTCTGATGCACATGACAGAACCAATGAAGTCAATGATGCAATATCAAAATGATGCAATATTTTGAGAGCACCATCACATATCAGAACGGAAGGTATGAAGTGGCACTACCTTGGAAGGACGTATTAGAGCTTTCGGACAACAAACAGGTTGCTGTCACAAGGCTCCAGAAGCTTCTTAATCGACTGACGATACAAAAGTTGCTGCTGCGGATATACTATGACACCATACGTGAGCACGTACGAGCTGGTCACGCCGGAATCATCAACGACCTGCCTCCTGAGCAAGGCAAGATGTATTACATGCCACAAAAAGAAGTCATCAGAAAACAGGCGTTGACCACGAAAGTTCGGGTGGTTTTTGACGCGTAATCGCAATAAAACGGTAATAGTTCTCTCAACGACTGTCTTGAAAAGGGAAATAACCTGTACGAAGACCTTAGAAAAATACTCCTGCGCTTCAGGACACACCCCATAGCGGTAATCGCCGATGTAAAAAAGGCGTTCCTGCAGATACGAGAGGAAGACAGAGATGCCTTTAGGCTGCGGTGGTTTGCCGAAGGCAACTTAATGGGTACTCCGCTCCAAGATTGGGGGATGACGCGTGTTCCCATTGGAGCACCATGCAGCCCATTCCTGCTCACAGCGACCACCCTTTACCATGTGAAGAGAGCACATAAGGCCAAAGCACAAACTGCGAACAAACTGACCGAGTCATTTTACGTAGACGACTTAGTCACAGGCGCCGACACGGAAGAAGAAGCAGAAAAATTTTGTTGTGAAGCGCAAGAACTAATGAAAGCAGCGGCATGGTCCTACGCAAACGGACCATAAATTCTTCCAACCTAATGGTTGCCTTGGAATGCCAGCAGGAGTCTGCCAGTCAAGAAATGGTGGTCCTGCATGAGAAGTCGGGTTAAGTTCTCGGTGTTGTTTGGAATCCTGCAAAGGACGAATTCACGTTTTATGTTGAAAGCCTGTTAAGAGTTCATGAAAGATAAACTAGACACTAAACAGTTTATTTTGCAAGTGACATCGAGAATATTCGATCCATTCGGACTCGCTGGACCATACGCGATTGCCATACATATATTGTTCCGGAGATTGTGGACACAAAGAATACGCTGGGACGAGAAATTACCCAACGACCTTCGAGAAGAATGGCAAGGTTGGGTACGGCAGCTCCGGCAACTGCAGGAAATAGCACTTCTTCGTTACCTTGGTGGAGGAAGGAAGTTGCCAAGTGAGATGCACCTGAATGTCTTTTGAGACACCAGCCCAGCTGCGTACGGAGCGTTGATTTACGCGGCTACGACCAGAGATGAACGACCCATGTTGCTGATCTCCAAGGCACGTGTGGCTCCTATAAAGAAAACAACGCTAGCCCGCTTGGAGCTTTTTGATGCATTGATTGGCGCAAGACTGCTGACATACGTGAAGAGTGCCCTAAATAACATTCGTATTGAGTACATTATGTGGACCGACTTCTAGACCGATGTGCATTCCTTCTAGCACCCTTTCTATTCTTTTGTACATTATAAGCAACAGCCGATATAAAGGGCACCCTTGTCTCAGTCCCTTAGTGATATCAACTTTTTCCTCGCTAATCATCCCTTCCCATTCAACACAAACGCTATTTTCTAGGTAAATCTCCCTGGAAAGCTGATCACAGCCATTGCTTAAGCCTTGTACTCTCTGAATATCTCAGAAAATGTTCTGATCAACGTGTCATACGCTTCGGTAATGCAAAAAAAAATAACATTCTCCTTTCTTCTGTAGATATACTGATAAACAAGTATGAATAAATAATTTATCATCCACACCACTGCCACTTCCGAATTCATTCTAGAGTCGTCCTGGGATGCCATTGTACTCTGCTCATATTTACAGTTTTAATTGCTTACTTTCCTAGCCTGTATACTAACGATGTAATTTTATTTATTTTCAATACTGACACTCTCAGTTGAGAGCATAGCAGGTGGGCATTACAAAGAGACAATCATGTTAAAAAATCGACATTTTGTAAACATGCGCTCTTATACAGGGCATTTAAAGCAAAAATCACGCACAAATTCAAATTAACATTTCAAAAACATGCATGCTGCGCACACGAAATGAAGTACAACCACGAGGAAGGATTACAACCAGTTTGCCAAGCAAAGGGAATCAACGCCTTGTCGATCATGCGCAATGTGCAAACATGAACTAATACTAAAAAAAAAAACGCGCAGCACAACCAGGCACAGGATTGCAATCTGTTAAAAAAAAGACGGAATGGAATAAAGAAGCAAGCAAGCGATAGTATAAAAACGAAGTTATGTGCAACAGCATAAGCAATCCCTTTCACCAAGAAAACCGGTACACATTTCATAGGCCATCACCAGCAAATATTAGGAAAGGAAATACATTGTATAAGTGCAGGAATCTAAGAAGACGGAAGTAGCGTTCAAATGACAGAGTGTGCGTGGCAATAGAGGTGGTACTAGAAGTTAGATGTATGTTCTAACTTTGCACTGAAAGCGGACACTGTTTCGGCGTCCGTGACATCTGGATGTAACCGATTCCATTCACGTATCGTAAGTGGGAAAAACGATTGCCCAAACGAGTCGTTGTTGAAAGAATATTCAATTAATGTGTATTTATGCTTATGACGAGTCGGGCGCGACTGTGAAAATGCGACGTACTTAGACACATCTATGTTATAGCTGTGATGCAGCAGTTGGTACAGAAACTTGAGACGTGCCTGCTTTGCTCTTGTGGATAGAGTCCTAATACCAGAAGAAGTCAGAAGGTTAGTGGGAGAGTTCGTGCGTTTATACTTGTTATACACAAATCTTATGGCTTTGCGCTGTACCGACTCATACCGAATTTTGTTATACTAGTTAAGGAATGAGGGAACCAAACTGTGTTAGCATATTCTAACACTGGTCTTACGAATGTAGTGTATGCTAGAAGCTTTGAGGACGCGGGTGCCATTCTTAAACATCTTTTTACATAGAATAGCTTGCGTAGTGCGGCTGCCGTGATGTTGGCAACGTGCGTGTCCCATCTGAGGTCTGACGTCAACGTAACGCCTAAATACTTATGTTGTTGAACATTCGCTAGCAGTTTACCATTAATAGTGTAAGTGAATTGGGACGGGTTCTGTTTACGTGTTACTGCAATGGTTACGGATTTTTTTTACATTAATGGACATTTGCCATTTAGCGCACCAGTCTACTAACTTATCAAGGGACGCGTTGAGTTTAAGGTGGTCTGTGATGCTGTGAATTTCCTTATAAATAATGCAGTCGTCTGCGAAGAGCTTGGTCAAAGGTCTATATGAGTGAATTCTACCTTTAGAAAAATAAATTATTTTTACTTTCGCGCCAACGGACTGATATTCGCCTATCTTGTATTATTGTTTTCTACTACAAACAACAGAGATATTTAGTTTATGGTCCTAGTTGAACAATCAGCCTAACAGGAACCTCGTCTCACCCTGTGGCTGTGCGCGTAGCAATTTTTGGCTTTTTAAAGCTGTAATTTCTCAGCGCTATAGCTATTTTTTTCGTCTGGTTCTACTTCGGAAAAGCTCCTTCAGCGGCTGGCGGAAAAACAAGAGTGGGGGTGTAGCTGTAGGGCGTGGCCCGACGAATCCTACCGCATGTATCGCGTTGAGCGGGTTGGTATGTTCGCGAGCTTTCACTTTCCGTGTGCGTGCGTTTCACTTTGCTTGTGTGTGTCTATGCCCTTACAAAAAAAAATTTTGAAAAGTTGTTAAAAAGTCATTGGTCAATGTCAACAAATAGCATTGAAAGCACATTGAGGCTTTGTTGAAACATTATTAAGGAAATTGTTGACAGGTGTTGAAAATTGGCCCGCGACATTTTGTTGAAACATCATTGGGTCGTTTCAATTTGAGAAGTCATTGATGGATTGTTGAAACCATGTTGAATTCCAATATTGAAAGCCCATTGAACAACTGTTGAAGGTGTGTTGAATGTCAATATTGAAAACCTGTTGAGACATTGTTGAAATATGTTGAATGCCAATATTGAAACCCCATTGACATAATGTTGGAACTGTGTTGAATGTCAATATTGAAACCCCATTGAAATATTATTGGAGCAGTATTCAACATCAATTTTGAAACCCCATTGAGATATTATTGAAGCATTGTTGAACATCAATATTGAAACCCCATTGAAGTATTATTGGATGAGTGTTAAACGTCAATATTGCTTGATGGAGGCAAAAGGTGCTACGTATCAGAAACAGGACATAAGAGGAAGAACACAGACAACACACACGTTAAGCGTGTGGGTTCTTGGTGTCTCACAGGAGACCAACCACCGCGGGTTCGAGCTTAGCGAGCGACAGGGCTGCGTCAGCCGTCGCCTCGAGCACCGCTCGCGCGCGAGCTCAGAGGCCGCAAGGGGCTACCAAGCGACGCACGCAAAAACACAGTAAAGCCCTGAGTTGACGGAAACCGTTTACTGAAACCGTCGGCACCAGCACTGCACAAACGCCCACACGGAGGGGAGCCAAAGGGGTCCCGCACCAGGGCGAAAATACAATAACAGGCGCCTATAGCACGTCGCGGCGAGAGCGCAGGCTCAAGCTGGGACACGCCGCTAGGAAAAGTCCCGGCGGCTATGCTACTTGCTCTGGCGATAACCAATGGGTCAACTCGCGAGAGCACGGGCAATATCCTTCGGCTTAGGCTTTCGGCAAGTGCGGCTCGGCGGGGTACGACCTCGCGCGAGCACTAATGGCACCGCTCGTCGGCTTAGCGTCGGGAAAGGATCAGCACAAAGTACGCGCTCCCCGCACGGGCAAAGGCACCGTGCGCGAGCTCCAGTCCTAGTCACAAAGGTGTCGGCGGACGAGAGGAAAGCATGAACGTACCGTGCGCTGGTCCCGGAGAGAAGTCCACGCTTCGCCGCTAGCAGCCGACAACCGCCCGCGTAGCGACGTCAGCGCCCCGCCCTCACCGCCAACCGCCGCGTGCGCAGCGCCACCGCGGGAACCGGTTAGGCGGCGCGGGCGGGGAAAAAGGCCAGCGGGGAACGATGGCGAGGGATGGCAGAGCAGTGAAGCCCGGCGCAACCCTCAATCCCCACAAGCGCCAAATGTGTGTTATCTGTGTTCATCCTCTTGTGCCCTGTTTCTGATGCACTACACCTTTTGACTCCATTATGTTATACCAACAAGCCTAACGTGCAATGTTAGTCAATAGTGCAACGCCATTTAAATATTATTGGAGCAGTGTTGAACATCACTATTGAAATCACTTGAGAACCCACTTAAATATGCTGTTTGGTGAGTAGTGTTGAAACTGCACTAGACGTCTTTAAATACCGCTGAGCTATGCCGAGTCTCATAGCATTACCATTGATGCCATATTGATGTGGTCCTTGCATACTAGAGGACAGGGGCAAACTTAAATGCAGGCACTTCTGTATTGCAGACCTGGGTCACCCAGGGATCAAAACCACTTTTAGATATAGCCTGTAATAAAACATATTATAGAGCTGCTAGCAGAACCATTATGCCAGTATTTGAATTGGCTTAACACACAAGATCAATACTCCTTCACGAAATCAACAGCTCAAAATTGATGTGGACAAAAATCATTTTTTTCTAGATGAATTGTTTATTGACGCCCAACATTTGTAAACTGTACAGCCATGTGTGCCTTGAGATAAAAAAAATCCTAACGCAATCTACAAACTGCCAGCAGCTTGATACAATAACGAAATTGAGTACTGAGAGATGTAAAGTTTGCGTGGCCCTAAAGTAAAACATTTCTCAAAATTGAAATAAATAGAACATAAATAATATACAAGCATTACAGTAAAAAACATTTAAAAACTACTTGCTTTCTCTATTTGGTAGCCAGTAACTTAATAATCATGCCACTATTTGCATGAGCCCACTGAGACTCTTACTTATTGGTTAAATGGCGTGTGCCCATTTTACTAAACGTTATCTACCTCTGAAATGACATGGTAATTACAATAAGTTGTGCCATGGCAGCAGTTTATTGTGCTGTGTTGCTTGTTGCACGATCCAGTTGCATTTTCTGCCATCATTACTAGGTTCCTCGGCAGGTCATTACATACCAAGCGATTTATTCACTTTGACCACTTAAGATTTTTATCTGATAGACAGTGGCCATTAGTTACCTGCTGGAATACTTAAATGGAACTGGCATGAGGAATTTTTTTTTAATTTTTGAGTGCCGCAAAACAAGTTAGAATGAAAGAATTTGGAAGAAATCAGATTTCATGCGTACATGAAAGAAAGCACATCGCTGCCTTGCCCAAGAACTGTTGTTGCACTCTGAATTTAAGCAAACTTTTACCTCTTCATTCTTACTGTTTTGAAATAGTAAAATAAACCATTACTACAGACATATGTCAATATGTAGTTGTTCTTAAACAGAACCACTCTGACAATAGCACAGATTTCCCATTTCGGTGTATGTATGAAACCTAATTTTCTGGAAAATTTCTCACTGTGCCTACTTTTACTTTATCAAACAAACTTGAAATCATGTGCCGTCATGGAACAGTCTTGGCATGAAATGACCCGAGATACCGATGAAATAAAATAGTCAAGAAACACTATCTTTTGTAGAAATATATTAAAAATTTATGTAAAATGTACTAAAATACAAAGCGCAACACTTGTGCAATTAATTATTAATCACAACACAGTAATTGTGTCTGAACCATCCAACCTGGGCTTTTCAGGTGACTAGAAACATCATAATAATAAAAAAATGTTCGGGACTGCAAGTGCACAACACTTGAACTGTCCACAGACTTGAGCTCTTCTGGACACTTCAGGTCCCTTGCGAGAAGTGAGGCCAGAGTGTTCTTAATGTAGGCCATGTTTGTCCCAGGAAACTTGTGGCAGGTAAAGCCTGTAAAAAAAAGGAAAAACAGCATGAGGTTTAAGATCAACGTTCCACATGCAAAACTATGACATACAGTACGCGCTGTTATAATGAAACTTTCATTTGTTTTGTTTATTCAAAGTTTTCACGGGTTCAATTTTAGAGAATGACCAGCTTTCAAAGTGGAGTGGCGCCGGAGGACTCCACTTAGTACAATATGCAGAAGGCAAACAGGAAAAGCCCACTGTGGCAGAATAACTTCACGAATATCCTTGGTGTGAAAAATGTGAATGTTGCTTGCTTAGGAACAAAATGGCGGAAAAAAGACTTCATACTGTTCGTGAAAAAACTTAATGGTAGACTACTGGCAAGTAAACAATAAAGTGCTGCACATTTTTATTATGATTGTTGAGTTCTCTCAACAATCATAATCAAAATGTGCAGCACTTTTCCTTGCAGGAGTTGCTCCAAATACGGTTGTGCGGCCAGAATTGAGTATGGTATATCTGAATTTGTTTTACGAGCTCATATGCTACTGGAGTGCACTTCTCGCATTATGATGGCCATTTTTATGCCTCTCTACTTAAAGGAAAATACTGCTTATAACGAGGATTTACTGCAGTTGCACGCCAACCTGGTTACACTAACACAAATAATTGCGAAGAAGAAATACGAAGAAATGCTCAGTCCTACAAGAAAAATATGCAAGTGGACTGGCTCTGCTAATCCTTTGAGGGTCACTGCCATGCATGTAGAGTGGCGGAAACAAATCGTGTGGTCACGACCATAAATATGAGGCGGCGAAAGAACATATAAATAAGCATACCTTTTAAGAATGAAGTGTCCCCAAGCATCACATTACAGATTCTGTAACCTTCTGCGACTTCTACAAATATCCTGATTGTGCTGTTGCCCCTTGGCTTCTTCTAAAACTGATATTTCTCTTTACCCTATGGTGCCCATCACTGAAGTGGTTTGGGAGTATTCACCTAGTTTAATGTTTTGTGAGTGTCATTACATTTAAAAAATGTGTTTATGCTAGTTTGCTCTGCATGCTACAATAAACATGGTGTAAAACAGCGGACACTAAGAAACCTTTGTCACTTTGTGACCTAAAAAATTATTTACCCATTTTTTTCTTGATAGGTCACTCTGAAGAACAATCCAGAATAAAAATATAACACTTAAATTGGGGGACGTATTTCCAGAAAATATGTGATCCTCAAAGGGTTAAACATGAACACCTACAAAGCTCATTCAATCTTTGATAAATCTAAACCCATAGTACTTGAGCACTGGTTTATAATAACGCTGAAAACAGGCAAGTGCGTCCTTGAAATAAAGCAGGAGACATTTCCAACAATTTCAGAGTGGGAGCTGTGGACATGCCTCATGTTCTGTAAGAAGCTTTATATAGTAGCTGCCAAGGCGTATTGAGTACTGATCATTTTATGGGAACGTGAGGAAAAATCAAATAAATACCTTTGTTTTTTCCACATCTAGAATACAATGTGATAATTGGATCTTAATAGGTAGAGTGCATAGAATGAATGGACATTGCTAAACATAGCAATGTTGACAACGAAGTTGGCAACTGTTCCAATTGTTGGTTTCATCGAAACAACCAAACAATTATGCCCCATAACTTAAGCTCCCTCTGCTGAAAGGCTACTGTTTGCCACCACATGGACCTCCTTCAAGACTGGAGCAACTTTAATTAAATGTGGTCTGTCGAAATAGGTGAAACCACTATGTTTTGCGTTACAGAATCTGGAGGGCCATTTTGATTGCTGAAATTTGGTGGAAGTGCTGTCCCTCGAGTTGAGCAGTAACTGCACTTGAGCATAGCTTCTCAACAATTTATATATTATAACAACACTTTCAGGCTACTTAAGCACACCCGCTATACCACCAGATTGGTAGCATGTTTCACAGATTCGTAGTTGCTTCATTGCAACTGTCATTGCATGGACAGTCAAGTAGTGCAACTAATGTACCAATTCACCTAACTTTGTCAGTTGTAGCCACCAATCACTTCTGGCAGTTAAGGGCTGCTTTAAAATTTAGCACTTTAGTATGGAGGCGTTTAGAGACTTGAGATCAAATGAACATTCATTCGAAATAGTAGGCTATTGTAGCACATAGTTGCAGACACAGGCTACTTGAAAGTCATTTTGTTGTGCTAATAGCAAGCTGGTAATTCCAAGTACAAAATTTGAATGCAAAAATGCAATGGGAAAAAGGATGTACGGTACTTGCCTATAACAGCGTTGACCCTGATAAGGCCAAGAGCCTCTTTTTGCCTATTGGTGGTGGTGTTTTGAGGAGTGGCCCATGAGGTTCTCTGTGAACACATGGTGAATCAAGGCCCTTGCAAACTTGCCTGTTCCACCATGGCAATCTGTACCAGGATTATCTGAATGAGTACTTCTCCAACCTATGTGAAACGGCACATTTAGGTAAATATTAGTGAGGTAGTTTAAGGATTTTAAGCACATATACACAACAGCTACATTCCAAATAAATCACAGAAATACTGCCTGCTCCAGACCTAAAATGTCAACTAATGCCA